>NC_087212.1:28755464-28766158 GCF_015104395.2 Macrobrachium nipponense | reverse complement strand
AAAGTTTTGTACATACTTACCCGGCAGATATATACGATGAATGGCCCACCCATCCTCCCCTCAGGAGATAGGCGTAAGAGAAAAATCTGGGTCTGAAAACGGGATTGGTTCCTATTCCCGCCACCCAGCGGCGGGAGAGGGTGATCACCTGACCTACCTGTAGCGTGTGCCGCGAGTTTTTGAATTCTGTCGGGACGTCAGAGACATAAGCTAAGTATATATCTGCCGGGTAATAAGTATGTACAAAACTTTATTGTATACTAACAATATCATGTTTACTTAAACCATTACATATTACATTTTGGGCTTGAAAAGATCCTTTCGTTACATTTTCATATGTGCAAATAATTTTTTTAGAGAAAGTGGATCCCCCTTTATCCTACAATTCAGGGGGCCAAATTGGAGTTTTTTGGTTGGGAAAAACACAGAATGAGTGAAAAAAACAAGGATTTTAATCCCATTGATAGTTCTTTCAGATTAAAGTAAGTTCATTGAACATTTTCAAACTCGTATGTATTATCGTGCACTAGGGTAAAGAGCTAGTACCCTAGGTTAGGTTAAATGTGATTGATTGGGTTATTTGCAAATGAAACAAATGTCAGAAATATTCAAAGCAAACAGTAAAACACAGGAAAATGATTTCCAAGTCCAAAATGCAATAATGGCATAAAATAATATCTCGCCTTTCTGATTGTTAATAAAATGGTTTTTAGCTTGATATATGATGGTAAGGTAGTCCATCAAAGTAGTAGCCAACTATTATATTTTCTTTCCCTTTTATGAGTTGCATTTGTTCCTTTGGGAATATAAACCATATCCTGTTATGCTGTCGCCAAACACTTTCCTTCTAGCTAGGACATATTGCAGCGCTCATGCCAACGTGTGAAGAGTATGAGCAGTTGTATGTGACCTTTCATACCCTCCACTTAGGTGGAACCCCACTACGTATTGTGGTCCTTTATAAATGTAGGATTTGCAGCTTCATAAGGTCTTGGTACAGCAGGAATTTTGGTAGTGTTAACTTACCACTCCATCCTCCTCACCCTGAATTTTGCCCTGCTCTTTCTGTCTGTACATATACCGCTTTCTTGGCTGAGAGGGGGCCAGTACACGTTGGAAGGTAAGTGATCAGTTTGCTTCCTGTTGTTGCTGCAACTGTCAAGAGCTCAGTGCCATTAAGCCTCCTTTAACAGTCGTCCTTCCCATGCGAGTTGTCCCTGTGGAATTGACCCAGCTACTACTCCTGCAGAGGAAAAATAGCACATAAGCTCCTTTTGCCTGTTTTGGGGAGGTGATGGGGTTCATCCACCTCTAGGTATTGCATTCACCATGAAGCAAACTTGGTAACACAGATTGACCCACTCTTCTCAGACTTTCAGACTTAAGGTATGCTCTCCACTCCACCCATGCTTCTCTGGAAGCTTGTATGGCTACTTTCTTGCTCGCCATGTATGCTTCCCAGACTGTGCAGCTACAGATGTTGTTTTTGTACTACTAACGTCCACCATGATGGTACGTACAAGTATAGGAAAGCTCTGTTGCACCCTGATCTATTAGTGGTCTGTACAGACCCTGGAGTTGCACATATACAGTAGCATGTTGCCTACTCTCCCATGACCTCTTCATATGGCGCATGACCATGGCCCATAATTCCATTTCCCTGTACAGTATCTACCAGTACTAGTGATGCTTATCATATACTAGTACTGTGGTTATGTGAGCATGTATAGAGGGTGGATGGTAACCCTCACACTCCAGAGTTGCATTCAGGTGATAGCACCATGCCAACTTCCTGTAGCCAATATTAGTTTGGTTTTCTCCAAACATCGAGCATCACTCACATGAGCAGGCATGTTAGGCCTGTCCTCCTCCTGAAGCTCACAGGGTAGATTTGCTGCTACCCTCTTACTCAATGTTTGCAAGGAGCTAAACATCATGTGTAAATTACCCACGATACTTGAGTATTTGACACATACCTATAGTGGTGGTTGTTGAAATGCCATTATATTAACTGGCATACTAGACATATACTTCTCCCAGGCTTGGAGAGTAGGGTCACCACAACACTTATGTTTGGTATGTGTATATTGCTGAACCTATGCATGTACAGACTGAATGTTTGCACCATAAACACTTCCTCATTTTAGGGTTGCCTTTCTTTGGTTAGAGGCACTTGAACACCTGAAATTAATTCCTGTGTTTGGGTCCAAGAGTACTAGCCTTTATTTATTTATTTTTTTTATGTGGATTTTTTCCACTTATTAAATTTCCTGTGTTGTTTAGGTAAAAGGTACCATTCTTGGGATTGTGCTTTGTTTTAAAGCTAATAGTAAGAATTGTAATGGGAGTGTGTACCATCCAATAATGTTTGAATATGAAGAGTATCTATATGACTTGTTATATTGATACCTTGAGGGTGGAATTTCCTCAGTGGTCAGCCTGAATTGACATTGGCATTACGACTCCTTGCATCCTATGTAGTTTGCTCACCAACAGAGAGAGGGATGATTGTATGTATGTATTATTTAATAGACTTGGTCCCAACAAGCTTACAGCTGTGTATCTTAATTGTGTTGATACCATCCCTATGGGCAAGGTAGGGGTGGACATTTGGGAGTTATTTCCTACTGGTGTCATTAGTGGCAAAATTTTCAGAATTTTATTTTCTTTTTTTTCTTTTGTCCTGTTAATATTCATGGAAAGGTCCTAAGTATATTGCCCTTGGAGACTTGAGAAAAAGTGACACTAGCAGTGACCCAAGGTGACTAAGGACCAATTCACAACCACTTCTCCCTCTGTCATCTTTTTCAGGTTATACAACATTAGAACCATAAAATTATAAAAAGAACAACAATTACAAGAAAAATAAAAATACTGTATGATATAATCCTTGAGGTCTTTCTACCCAATTCTTATAATAGATACAGGAACCTAAACTTAGTAACTTTGATGTAAATATCTTTGAAATTAATAGAATTATCGAATGTGGAAACGAATTCATGGTTGAAGTAGGATCACCTGGAGAATGCTGTAAGCTTCTGACTGTCATTTCTGGGTGGAGTTTCAGTTGAGTGCATACCACATTCCAGCTAGAACACGAACAAGGGTGTAATTGATGCTCATCTTATTAATTACTCCAAGGAAAAAGACATGAAATAAAGTGAGTAAGGTGACAGCAGATCAGTATCGACCTTTGAAACTTGGAAAAAAAACCACAAATTGGAGAACAGATATATTCAAAATCACA
Source organism: Macrobrachium nipponense (assembly GCF_015104395.2). NCBI lineage: Eukaryota > Metazoa > Arthropoda > Malacostraca > Decapoda > Palaemonidae > Macrobrachium > Macrobrachium nipponense. Next base: position 28,762,911 of record NC_087212.1, on the reverse strand, counting down.
CTTAGTTTAGGAGTGTTGTGATCCCACTTCAGTGTGGTTTCAAGTGAGGGGTATTTCCTGCTCATCTCTCATCTCCACCCATTAATTACCATATTACCAAGTACAGCATCCAGTCCAGCTTACACTGGGTTCCTTCTCTCTCTCTCCCCTAGAGTAGGGTAGTAGATGTCCTTTGGGAGGGATAGTAACTTCCCTACGAGTCTTGGCCACCCCTCACCAACAACCCAGTCCATCTTCTAACTTAAGTTCATGGTTCACCGAAGGATCTCGCACTCAAGGAAGAGGTGCGAGCCATGCTGACAAAGGCCGCTGTGGAAATCGTGTTGGATCAGTCCCCAGGCTTTTATAGCCATGTCTTTCTCATGGAGAAAGCTTCAGGGATATGGAGACCGGTAATAAACCTCTCCCTTGAACCAATTTGTTTGCCAGACTCAGTTCATGACGGAGACAGCACGCTCGGTACTCGCCTCCCCTTAGGGGGTTAGTGCCGTCAATGCACCTCATGTGGTGCAATGTAGGCATTACTTAAGGTTCTTTGCAATGTCCCTTCAGCCTGTAGCTGCAACTACTTTCATTTCTTTTACTGTTCCTCTATTCATAATATCTTTTGTTCATCTTACTTTCCTAACAATTGATTTGTAGTGCAACTGCGAGGCTTTCCTCCTGTTACATCTTTCAAACCTTTTCACTGTCAATTTCTGTTTGTTCCGATACGTAATACAAACCATCGGTCCTTTAACAATAGGAAGTAGCTAGCGGCAGCTGGAACGGTCGTAAGCTTCGAACAAGGGGAGAACGGTAGTTAACTGCTTGTCCGATCGTGGGAGGTAAACAAATCACTTTTGCTTTCGGCCGTGTGAGGATAGGACGTGCTCGTCATCGCTCTGCCCGCTTTGTCGTTTGCTTTTGAGTATCAGCCCTCTTTTTCCTAGTGTGTTTGAGAGTGATGCTTGTAAGTACTTTACATTTCTTTTTTCATATTAATAATGAGTGATCAAGAAATGGAGATTTCGCCGCGCCCCCCAGTCGCCCGTAGGAGTGTGTCCCGGCTGGAGGGGCGTAAATGCGGCGGATTCAGATCATTTGTGGATGTGGATCCACACGAGGTTTGACTCGGTGTGGGGGCGGGCGAGAATGCTCCCGCACCGAGCCATGTGTAACATGTATGAATTGGTCCGAGGCGCAGTGGGTGCTGTACGAGGGCAGGAAGAGACTTAGGCCGCCAAAGAAGTCATCGGAAAGTCCAGTGACTCCTTTGGTAACGGACACTTCGTCTTCTTTCCTGCCCCCCGGCCAGCCCCCACGTTTCGCGCCTTCCCCTTGGGGGGCGGGGGGGGTAGCGGAGTCCTTGTTCTCCTCGGCTCGATCCGTCGAGTGTGGAGGAGGGCGCCCGCTACCCGGACGTCCAGTTGTATTCGGGGTCTTCCGTCCGCTCTGGGTGGGGTTCTTCTCCCCCCAGGCGCGAGGAAACCCCTCTAAACTAACCCGACTGTTGCTTCCGCAGGTGTGCCATCAGCGAAGGACGACCTGGGACAGGTGAGGTAGTCTGGGACTGCAGGGAGTGCTAGTATACAGGTTGGGGTTTAATTCAGCGGTTGCGGGGTCGGCAGTGGTCACTCATGGTACGGTAACCACTACACTACCACAAATATCTACACCAGCTTATGATATGCCACCGCACTTGGTGTATACACCACATGTAATGTCGGTGACACCCACGGCTTGCAATACACAAACGATTACTGCCGTACCAAAGAGGACGGTGCCACCGCCACCTGGTTCTTTGTGTTGCCGACCCCGGACTTCCGCTGCCCCAAGAGTACCCCCCTGGGACTGCCGCCAGTGACCGAGAATGGACGGTAGCTGCCGACAGGACGCCTGGCTCTCATGCGGTACCATGCCGTGCCTGCCGTACCTGTTGCTGTCCCTGCTGCTCCTTCTCTTTCAGATAATGTGCTTGCTGTTCCTGCCGTTCCTGCTGTTCCCGGACCTGTTCCTGTTGTTCCTGCTGTTGGTGGTGCTGTCACAGTCTCAGGTCTTTTCCGGACAGGTGCAGTCGGGCCCTGTTGCTCGGCAACTGCCCCGGCTCCCTCCTGGATGGAAGACCTGACGTCTGTCCTGCGGAGCCTGGCGAAGAAAAAGAGGAAGAAGAGGAAGGTGTCGTCGTCGTCTTCGTCGTCTTCTTCGTCGTCTGCTGCCTCCTCTTCCCCTTCGACTTCTAAGGCTAAACAGCCGAAGAAGAAGAAGGCTGCCTCCTCCCCCCCTAGAAGACTCCTTCGGGATCTTCTAAGGGCAGGCTCGCTCAGGCGAGTCGGGGAGCTCTTCTGCTGGTCCTCCTGTTCCTTCGGGAACGGGGCCTGTCTCTTCCTCTGCAAAGAAGAAGACGACGGGGACCAGAGGTGTTACCAGCCTCGGCTGGTACGTCCTCACCTGGTGTTAGCGGTTTCTGCCGCTAAACCAGTTCCGTCTCGGGCCGCTTCTCGTTCGCGAGAAGTACCGATGTGGACGCTCTTCCACGGTAAGAAATAGACCGTCCAGCCAAAGTCTTGACGTCCGAGCTCGCTCGCCGTCAAGACAGCGGCGCGGAGCAGAAGACTGGCGAGAGTCGTGCGCACGACTCTCGCCAGGCCAGTGGACGCTCTCGCAGCGATCAACTGGCTGCTCGGGTTGACGTGACGGTCGCTGACCAGCCACGGGTTGAGGCGAGGAAGGGGTCCCCGCGGCCCGTCGGTACCAGTCACGGCTGGTACCAGCGGCTCGACGCGCCGAGAGGACGCTGGCCGGTCTCGCCGCGACAGAGAGCCTAGCAGGTCACCTGACCGCCGCTCCCATAGGGACCGGGCGGAGACGGTGACCAGCAACAGTCGCCTGACGCTAGAGATCAGTCTCGACGTTCTCAGCGAGCCTCTCGCCCAGGCGAGCGGCAAGGCTAGGCCTGCTGCTCGATCGCCACCGCGGGTTGACGATCAGCAGCAGCCCTCCACGCACGCTGGTCCTGCCAGCGAGCGAGGGGGGAGCGGTCAGGTCTGCCTCTCCCGTACCCTTCAACCTCCTCGGGCTATACCGGGAGGAGCGAAGGTAACCGAGGAGTGATCACGAGAGGTGCGCCGCTCGTGACCCCGCTATGACGCCGTATGGCTCGGGCACGGTTTTAGGACCGACCAGAACATACGCGCAAGTAGTTGGAGGCGACCGTCAGGGGTCTGTCGCTGTTCCTCCTTCTGAAGGAGGAGTATCGCGGGACCTGTTCTTGCTGGAGGGACTGGACGGTCCTACCCCACAAGACGCAGTAACTCCCGATACAGAGGAACTTTGCAGAGGTCATTAAGCTGATTCGTCAGCATAATGACCTTGCGGAAGGATCGCCGCTACCACCGGCAGAGCCCACGTCCCGGCTCGAATCATTTTGGGGTCCCAAGAGGGAACCCGCCCAAAATGATGGTGGGGTTACCCGCGATCAGAGCTTGCAGACTCAGTCCTGGATCAAGTTGAGAATCTCGTCTCAGGACGGGAGGATTCGCTGAAATCCGGACGGTCTTCTAACGCTGCTTCCTCCCCTCTACAGCGTTCAGAGGCGATTCTACGTGCCTTCGGAAGACCCGATACTGCCTAAACAGGTTAACCCGGAGTAGCGAGGCTAACTCAGGTGTGTCCCTGCAGCAGCTCCTGGTCGGAGAACCTCTGGTTCTCGCAGCAGGAGGCACTTGCCCTGGAATCTACCGCTATGGCAGCATTCCAGGCAGTCTCTTGGTTGGATTTTGTGGTCCCTCACAATATCCAAAGTAGCGGCCGGCTCCGGGAGTTCTGCTCTCGAAGACGACGCTTCTTTCAGGAGACTGTGCCAGTCTGGAGGAAGAGCGATCTCTTACCTCGCCCATCAGACTGCTAACCTGTGGGCCAACTTGGTTCTTCGACGTAGGGACGCAGTCCTTACCCAAGTGACCAAGCCGGGGGCCGGGCGTGAGGCGGCACTCGGGCTTCGCAATGGACCCATTAGGAGTTCCCCAGCTCTCTTTCCCGGAGAGATGGTGGACGCTGCGGTGGAAAGGCGACGCACTGATGACAGTGACCGCTTAGTTCACCAGGCAGTCTCGAAGGTTACTGGGCAATCTCGAGAGACTGCGGCCAAGCCAAAGAGCTTGGCTAGCGCTTCCACGGCGGCGAAGACGGTTGCACCATCCAAGCCCCGTGTGAAGACTCCTGCTGTTTCGACTTCTGCTAGAGGAGGCCGTAATCAGCCCTCCTCCCAACCCTCCTTTCCCCGAGGAGGTGGTGGGGAAGAAGTCGAAACGAGGAGGGAAACGCTAGGGACGGCGTTCCCCCTCACCTGCTGCCGGAAGTGGGGGGGTGCCTGGCGAGCCATTGGGCGACTTGGCAGCGCTACGGCGCCGAGAACTGGATAGTAGACGTCTTTCGGGAGGGATATCTACTACCCTTCGAATCTCGGCCCCCCCTCATCTCCAAACCGGTCCATCTACAGACCTATGTCCGGGGATCAGCAAAGGACAACGCTCTTCGACAGGAGATCAAGACCATGCTGGCGAAACGAGCTGTAGAAATCGTGGAGGACCAGTCCACCGGGCTTTTACAGCCGCCTCTTCCTAGTGGAGAAGGCATCGGGGGGGCTGGCGTCCGGTGATAGACCTCTCTCCCTGAACCGCTTCGTTCGCACAGACGCGGTTCACGATGGAGTCGGCACGCTCGGTGCTCTACTCGATCAGGGGAACGATTTCATGCTTTCAGTGGACTTGAAGGACGCGTATTTTCAAATACCCATCCATCAGTCCTCCAGAAAGTACCTCCGCTTCATCTTCGACGGGACGGTGTACCAATTCAGGGCACTTTGTTTCGGTCTCTCAACCGCCCCACAGGTGTTCCACGCGAGTGTTCACTGGTGTCAGCTTGGGCCCATTCGCACGGGATACGTCTTCTGAGGTATCTCGACGATTGGCTAGTCCTGGCGAGCTCCCGCTCGCAGTTGCTACAGGACAGAGATCGACCCCCGCCTCTCAAGTTTGTCGCGATCTGGGTTATCGTGATAAACTACGAGAAGTCCGATCTCGAACCCAAGCAGAAGATGAAGTACCTGGGTATGCTGATAGACACGGTAGCAGGGCAGGTCTTTCCCGCAGACTTGCGTATCAGCAAATTCAGGGAGGCAGCCGGCCGGTTCCTGTCTCGGCAGGAACAGGCAGCACAGCAATGGCAAGTCGTGATCGGCCATCTGTTGTCATCGAGAAGTTAGTCCCTCACGGGCGTCTTTCAACCTGCGGTCTCTCCAGTGGAGGCTAAGGGAGAGTTGGTCTCAGGCCAAGGATCCTCCTTACTTCCCGTGGCTCTCACGGACAAGGTGAGGCAGGACCTAGCCTGGTGGCTCGACGACAAGAACCTCTTAAGAGGAGTGCCCATACGCACACTCGGAGATGCTTCTGTTCTCAGACGCATCGACCGAGGGATGGGGCGCAACACCTGGAGGAGTTGCTGACTGCAGGTGTGTGGGACCATCACGAAAAGCACCTCACATCAATGTCCGGAACTCAAGGCGGCGTCAACGCTCTCCGAGAGTTTCAGGACCGCTTGGTGGGACACTCAGTGGTGTGATGTGCGACAACACCACAGTAGTGGCATATGTCAACAAGCAGGGGGGGCTAGTGTCTCTTCCGCTCCATCAGTTGACGGTGCAGGTGCACGAGTGGGCCACGGCTCACTCGATAGAGCTGTCAGCACGCTACATTCCAGGCAAGAGGAATGTAGTAGCAGACAAGCTCAGCCGTCGGGATCAGGTGATAGGGACCGAATGGTCTCTACACCAAGACGTGGCGGAAAGGCTCTTCAACCTGTGGGGGCGACCGGTTGTAGACCTGTTCGCCACCCGGCACAACAGAAAACTTCAGGTTTTCTTTTCAGCCGTGCCGGACCCATGGGCAGCTGCAGAGGACGCTCTCCAACACCCCTGGGACAACCTCTTCGCCTACGCCTTTCCTCCCTTCTGTCTGATTCGGAAAGTGATCAGTCGAGCGCTGGTCACTCCCAATCTCAGAATGATCCTGGTGGCTCCCAAACGGCCTCAAGCCGTTTGGTATCACCGGACCTGCTGGCTCTTCTTGCGGACGCACCGAGAGAGTCTACCCAGTTGGCACAACCTTCTAGCCCAGCCACACGTAGAACGGTACCACCAAGCAGTCCAGTCCCTTCAACTTCACGGCTGGCTGTTATCCACCCCATCTCTTGCGAACGAGAGGCTTTTCTCGTAGCGCAGCAACAGAGATGGCTGGACACGTCCGACAGTCCTCTGCAGCTGTGTACCAGGGGAAGTGGGCCGTCTTCTGTGGTTGGTGTCGTAGACAGGGTCTGTCTCCTCTCAGAGCCACTCTTCAGCAGGTAGCGGATTTCCTCGTGTTTCTTCGCCGAGAGAAGCTCCTCTCAGTACCCACAGTTAAAGGATATAGAGCCGCCCTGGCTCTCGTCCTAAAACTGAGGGGACTGGACATCTCGAATTCGTTCGAGATCTCCTTGCTAATGAGAGCTTCGAAAGGTCTCGCCCACCCAGGGAACTCAGGCCCCCTGCGTGGGGATGTGACTCTCGTCCTTAGGAGTTGACTCGAAGACCCTTCGAGCCACTCCGAGAGTCGTCAGACAGGATCTGACCTCAGGACCCTCTTCTTGCCCTGGCCCTGGCATCGGCGAAGAGAGTAGGGAACTACATTGGTCTTTTCTTATGAGTTAAACACACCAGAGGCTGGGGATCTGTGACGCTCGATTTCGTCCCGAACTTCGTAGCCAAGACTCAGAATCCGTCGATCCCTGACGACAGGTTCGAGTCTTTCACGATCCCCCCTCCCTTCTGGACTTCACCGATAATGATGCGGATGAGATGCTGCTTTGTCCTGTGAGGGCGCTACGGCGCTATCTGAAGAACAACGACACCTCAGGCCTGAGTGTCGACGCCTCTTCGTTAGCACTGGGGTTACCAAGAAAGAAGTTTCCAAGAACACGCTTTCTTTCTTTTGGCTGCGTGAGGTGATCAGGAGAGCGTACGAGGCTGATTGGTAGCGACGGACATCCGTACGCTCCGACCGAGAGCCCACGAAGTCAGAGTATCGGTCCCTCCTTAGCGTTCCGTAAGAACTTCTCCGTTGGCGCAGGTCCTGAAGGCAGGTGTCTGGGCCAACCAGACCACCTTCACGTCCTTCTACCTTCGGGATATTGCCCACAAGTCCTTGGATACTTTTTCCTTGGGACCTGTGGTGGCTGCTCAACACGTTGTGTAAGCTTACCCACCGCACAGCGAGCAGGCAGAACAGCATCGATTCCTGGTATGACTGGGGAGAATGAATGTGCGAATGAGAGAGTGACTGGCTTCTCTTCACCATCTTTCTCTACCTCTACCTGTGGGCAGAGGGATACGGTCGTTACACGCTGGACGGGAGTCAGATGCAGGTAAGCT
>NC_087212.1:28710464-28750464 GCF_015104395.2 Macrobrachium nipponense | reverse complement strand
TCTAAGGGACGTAACGTCTTATGCACCACTTCCAGAGTTCTTTGATGCCTCTAGTTTCCTTAATTCTTTTCAATATGAAGGTCTTATATTTATTATTTATCTTCTTGTCCACCATCTCTCATTGCATCAGGACACTTTTTAGTATTTCAATTAGCAAATAATAAGCTGCATTTCTTTTGTGTTTGTCAGAATATTCTTTACTTCTTATATTCCACAGACATTGCTACGACTTATAAATCTTGAAGAACTCCATCCAGAACTTTATCTAAGAAAAGTCTGGCATTTTGGACTATGTCCTCTTATCTGCCATTTCTTAGTAACTGATCCTCCTAGTTCATCAAGCCTAGTTGAAGACACCACTCACAGGCAAATGACTTTCAGGCTTGATCAGATCTGACTTGACTAAAAAACACCCTACTCCCATTCAAACTTCCTCAAACCCTGCCCACTTTGATCGGGCATTACAAATCCCATCTGACATGAGTGGCCAGCCTAAGAGCCTCATTCAGATTCCTCCCTCCAAATAAGAGTCTAATTAATGTAAAGGACCAAAGTTTTGAATAAAGTGTAGGAACAAATTATATTTTTTTAAAGAAATTGTATTTTTCCTAACTATATTCAAACCTGAGGTCCTTTACATCTCATGCCTACCTCACGCCACCCATCAGTCTGATACCTGGGCCAAAAACAAATTGGAATGTTTACGTTCAGGCAGGCGGGACTCCCAACAACCAAAGGGTAGTTAAACTACCAAACCACCTTGTTTAAGTCTAGCGGCCATTTTCCAGCTTTGAAAAAATAATTCTTAATGTAAAGGACCTCAGGTTATAGTTAGGAAAAACACAATTTACTTTTAAAAATTGTATAGTTAGGAAAAACAATTTACCTTAAAACAATTGTCATTTTCTAAATGTCACCAAATGAATTTTGGAAATTATAATTACCATTATTGTAGTATAATCATGTATTAAATGTAATTGCACTAGTATCAGATTCTCTTAGGTTAAACACATATATTGTACATTTTATTTCCATATATGTTAAATTGTAATTTGTTTCAGCATTTTATGATATTAAAAGTTCATTTTTAAAGTGAACTTTATCTCTCAATTATATAGCTTTTACTTCTGTGCCAGTAGGATTTCATCAGATTACACTTGGTTTTCTATAAATATCCATTTTCTATCCATCTACATCCCTCACCCCACCCCCCACCAGGGGACCGCTAGTTACAAATTTCATAGCCAGTCAGTCTACTTATGTCACTGATTTTGATCTGAGGTAGACAAATTGTCAAATGTACTCAGTTTTCTGTTCATTTGTTTTTGGATTTTCTTTGTTTTTATTTTGAATACAGGCAGTCCCTGGTTATCGGTGGGGATTCAGTTCTCGGTGGGGTGCTGATAAGCAAAAACTGCCATTAACCGAAACTCAGCGCTTTATGGCACTGATAACCAGAACCCTGCGCATCATGGCTCCAATTTTATGGCACTAGACAAGTGCCATAAACCCGGATAACCATTAACCTAGTCCTCCCAATAACCAGGGACTGCCTGTATTTGATTGGTAAGAGTCTGTAAGGTAAGAGCTGCCATAATAGGCATTACTACTCCAGTTTTATAGGAGAGATTAATGTTTGTAAACAATGGAGCATTGTCTGGCACATGTGCAGTAGTTGGTGGGTAAAAGTGAACAGTTGCAAATGACACTCTCATATAATTCAACTTTGCCAAGTGTTTTGTGCACACTGTACATGTATGGCACGGTAAGGATTCTTTTTTGCTTATTACGTTGTATGTATATGTATTCTCGCGTAGTGCTGTATTAATTTTTCAAAACGTGAAAAAAATATTCTAAAAGTTGGTGGTGTTTTTATATTTTTCCATCTGTTAACTTCACTTCCCATGAGAGGAAAAACATTTCATGGCAACAATAAATATTTAAATATAAAATAAATATTATTTTGCTTTCCATAAAGGTTTAGAATACAGTAGTGCCTCAGGTTACGAAATTAATCTGTTTCGAAGCGGCCTTTGTAACCTGATTTTTTCGTATCTAGAACTACATTTTACATGTAAACTGCCTAATTTGTTCCAAGCCCTACAAAAACACCACAGTAAATTTTATAATAAAGCTAAATTGACCAATAAACAATGAAATACAACAATGGACCATTCAATACCTAACCTAACCTTGACTGTACCTATAAATAAAGTGTATTAGTGTACACGGTACAAGAAATACTGTACGTACGTATATAGTAAAATGTGGAACCTTACCTTTGGAGTGAGGCAATGTCTGAAAGTGGCGACAGAGGAGAGGACAAATGGCAGAAAACATGAACACTTAACTTTACGAAACACATTAAAAAATGGCAGAAAACATTAACACTGAACTTTATGAAACACATTAACAAATGGCAGAAAACATTAACACTTCTTGATTATCTCCATCTTTGTCTCCATAGAAAGCATCCTCTTCTTTCCGTGAACTTCAGCAACATTCTTGTGACCCATGACTAATAACATAAGTAATTAAGTTTACACACAACATGATAAAGTAAGTTACAGTACAACGAAAGCAAAATCACTAACACGAATTTACGTTAACAAACGAAATCTATGTGAACGAACAAATTCCAGGTGTTTACGATAACGCTGCCGCAACGAAATGGTCAATGAACACCTTTACATAGAGGCATGATGGGATAGATGCTGACCAATAGGAGAGCAGGATCTTATGGCGGTGACTAGCATCAGGAACCAATGGGAGAGTGGGAGGATGGTGGTGAGTCTACTGAGTTGGGGGCGCACGACTTTTAAAATTGTTCTCAGCAGCCCGGGCGAATCTCTGACTACAGTACATACACCCTTTTGCAACCAGCGTTTTCTACTCCTCAGCGGAGTTGGACCACCTCGTTAAGAGCCTATTCAAGGTGTTCGAGGTGTTTAGTATCCTCGACTGGACAGTGGATGCTCTCACAAGATGGTCTCACAAAGAATTGAGAATCCCGCAGGGATGGTTGACTCTGTTTCGGCAGACCTTCTGGGCGTGCTTTCGTGTATGGATAAAGCTTTCTGAGATGGCTCTGCAGAGCTTGCATCACTCTTCACCTTTGGACTTCTGAAAAAGAGGGACCTTTGGTTTTCTCTTGCTTTGAGTAAAGTTACGTCCTTGCAGGAGGCGGCTTTGCTTTTCGCACCTCTGGACCCTTCCCATCCCTTCCCGCAGGCCATGGTAGAGCAGATAGCTGCAGAAGATGTCTACTCAGGACCTCCTGACTCAGTCTTCATGCTCCAAGCCTTCTTCATTGGCGCCTGTTCGTCCAAAGTTCATCTCTGCTCCAACAGCACCCCTTAAGTGCAAAGAGACCCCAGTCTCATTCTAGACCCCACTTCAACCTGCGCTTCCATTCGAAGTCCATTAAGAAGCATTCCACCTCCAAGTCCCGATTGAAGAAGTGAACCAGAAGTCCTTTGCACCCCAGTGGGAGCCAGACTCCTCGAGTTCTGGGAGAAGTGGGCTCGCTGGAAAGCAGACCCCTCTTTTAGTCTCCTCTCCCATCGTATTGACGGCGTACTCGAGAGGCTCAGAAAGAAACACGGCCCTTTCAAAGGAAATACCCTCCCTCCTCCTGAAGAAGGCCATAGAAGAAATAGAGGTCCATTTCCAGGGATTTCACAATCCCCTGTTCGTAGTTCCCATAACATGAGGGGTCAGGAGACCAGTGCTGGACATAAGCACTCTCAATCGCTTTGTAGAAAAGACCAAGTTCAGGATGAAAACGAGTCAGTCAGTCATGTCATCCACTCATCCGGGCAATTGGATGATCACTCTAGATATGCAGGATACTTATCTGCACATCCCAGTTCATCCAACGTCCAGGAAGTACCTCAGGTTCGTCTTCCGAGGGAAAGTCTTCCAGTTTCAGTCTCTCTGCTTCAGTCTTTCCACAGCACCTCAAGTTTGTTCCGATACGTAATACAAACCCTCGGTCCTTTAACAATAGGAAGTAGCTAGCGGCAGCTGGAACGGTCGTAAGCTTCGAACAAGGGGAGAACGGTAGTTAACTGCTTGTCCGATCGTCGCGCGCCGCGCGACTGGGAGGTAAACAAATCACTTTTGCTTTCGGCCGTGTGTGGGAAGGACGTGTTCGTCATCGCTCTGCCCGCTTTGTCGTTTGCTTTGAGTTTGAGTATTTGCCCTCTCTTTCTGTATAAATCAGAGTGACTGTAAGTACTTGTACATTTCTTTATTGATCTTGCAATGAGTGAGGAAGAAATGGAGATATCACCGCGCCCTCCAGTCGCCCGTAGAGTGTGTCCCGGGCTGGAGGGGCGTAGATGTGGAGGTTTTAGATCATTTGTTGATGTGGACCCTCACGAGGTTTGTACTCGTTGTCGGGGGCGAGAGTGCTCCCGCAACGAGCCCTGTGTCATATATATGAATTGGTCCGAGGCGCGAGGGTGCTTGTACGAGGGCAGGAAGAGACTTAGGCCGCCCAAGAAGTCATCGGAAAGTCCAGTGACTCCTTTGGTAACGGACACTTCGTCCTCTTTCCTGCCCCCCGGCCAGCCCCCACGTTTCGCGCCTTCCCCTGCGGGGGGGGTAGCGGAGTCCTTCTCCTCTCTCGATCCGTCGAGTGTGGATGAGGGCGCCCGCTACCCGGACGTACAGCTGTACTCGGGGTCTTCCGTCCGCTCTGGGGGGGGTGCTTCTCCCCCCAGGCGTGAGGGAACCCCTCTAACTAACCCGACTCTTGCTTCCGCAGGTGTGCCATCAGCGAAGGACGACCTGGGACAGGTGTGGGAGTCGCTGGGACTGCAGGGAGTGCCCAGCATCCAAGGGTTGATTCAGCGGTTGGCGGGGTCGGCAGTGGTCACTCATGGTGCGGTGACCACTACTACAACCACAGTAACGACACCAGCATATGAGATGCCACCGCATCTGTGTATACGCCACATATAATGTCGGTGACACCCACGGCTGCTATACAAAAACCCATTACTGCCGTGGCAAAGAGAACGATGCCACCACCACTGGATTCGTTGTATTGCCGACCCCGGACTTCCGCTGCCCAAAAAGTACCCCCCTGGACCATGCCGCCAGTGCCGAGGATGACGGTAACTGCCGACAGGACGCCTGGCTCTCCTGTGGTACCTGCCGTGCTGCCCGTACCTGTTGCTGTCCCAGCCGCTCATTCCTTTCAGATCAGGGGCCTGCACATTCTCTTTCAGATGTTCCTGCCGTTCCTGCTGTTCCCGGACCTGTTCCTGTTGTTCCTGCTGTTGGTGGTGCTGTCACAGTCTCAGGTCTTTCCGGACAGGTGCAGTCGGGCCCTGTTGCTTCGGCAACTGCCCCGGCTCCCTCCTGGATGGAAGACCTGACGTCTGTTCTGCGGAGCCTGGCGAAGAAGAAGAGGAAGAGGAAGAAGGTGTCGTCGTCGTCTTCGTCGTCTTCTTCGTCGTTGCTGCCTCTCCTTCCCCTTCGACTTCTAAGGCTAAACAGCCGAAGAAGAAGAAGGTTGCCTCCTCCCCCCCTAAGAAAGACTCCTTCGGGATCTTCTAAGGGCCCGGCTCGCTCAGGCGAGCTGGGAGCTCTTCTGCTGGTCCTCCTGTTCCTTCGGGAACGGGGCCCGTCGCTTCTTCTGCAAAGAAGAAGTCGACGGGGACCAGAGGTGCACCAGCCTCGGCTGGTGCGTCCTCACCTGGTGCTAGCGGTTCTGCCGCTAAACCAGGTTCCGTCTCGGCCGCTTCTCGTTCGCGAGAAGCACCGAGTGGACGCTCTTCCAAAGAGGACCGTCCAGCCAAAGTTTTGACGCCCGAGCTCGCTCGCCGTCAAGACAGCGGCGCGGAGCAGAAGACTGGCGAGAGTCGTGCACACGACTCTCGCCAGGCCAGTGGACGCTCTCGCAGCGATCAACTGGCTGCTCGGGCTGACGTGACGGTCGCTGACCGGCCACGGGTTGAGGCGAGGAAGGAGTCCCCACGGCCGCCGGTACCAGCCACGGCTGGTACAGCGGTTGACGCGCCGAGAGGACGCTGGCCGGTCTCGACGCGACAGAGAGCCTAGCAGGTCACCCGTCCGCCGCTCCCGATGGGACCGGGCGGAGACGGTGACCAGCGGCAGCTCGCCTGACGCTAGAGATCGGTCTCGACGTTCTCAGCCGAGCCAATCGCCCCAGGCGAGCGGCAAGGCTAGGCCTGCTGCCCGACCGTCACCGCGGGTTGACGATCAGCAGCAGCCCTCCACGCACGCTGGTCGGCCAGCGACGAGGGGGGAGCGTCAGGTCTGCCTCTCCGTACCTTCAACCTCCTCGGGCTATACCGGGAGGAGCGAGGTACCGAGTAGCGATCACGAGAGGTGCGCCGCTCGTGACCCAGCTATGACGCCGTACGGCTCAGGCACGGTCTTAGGACCGACCAGAACGTACGCGCAAGTAGTTGGAGGCGACCCGTCAGGGGTCTGTCGCTGTTCCTCCTTCTGAAGGAGGGGTATCGAGGGATATGCTCTTGCTGGAGGGACTGGACGGTCCTACTCCACAAGACGCTGTAACTCCTGAGATACAGAGGAACTTCGCAGAGGTCATTAAGCTGATGCGTCTGCATAATGACCTTGCGGAAGGATCGCCGCTACCACCGGCAGAGCCCACGTCCCGGCTCGAATCATTTTGGGGTCCCAAGAGGGAGCCCAAAATGATGGTGGGGTTGCCACGATCGGAGCTTGCGGACTCGGTCCTGGATCAGGTGGAGAATCTCGTCTCCGGACGGGAGGACTCGCTAAAATCCGGACGGTCCTCTAAGCTGCTTCCTCCTCCTCTACAGCGACAGAGGCGATTTTACGTGCCTTCGGAAGACCCGATACTCCGAAACAGGTTAACCCGGAGTTTGCGAGGCTGACTCCAGGTGTGTCCTGCAGCAGCTCCTGTCGGAGAACCTATGGTTCTCGCAGCAGGAGGCACTTGCCCTGGAATCTACCGCTATGGCAGCATTCCAGGCAGTTTCCTGGTTGGATTTGTGGTCCCTCACAATATCCAAAGTAGCAGCCGGCTCGGGGGAGTTCTGCTCTCGAAGACGACGCTTCTTTCTGGAGACTGTGCCAGTCTGGAGGAAGAGCAATCTCTTACCTCGCCCATCAGACTGCTAACCTGTGGGCCAACTTGGTTCTTCGACGTAGGGACGCAGTCCTTACCCGAGTGACCAAGGGGGAACCGGGGGCCGGGCGTGAGGCGGCACTCGGGCTACGAAATGGACCTCTTAGGAGTTCCCCAGCTCTCTTTCCTGGAGAGATGGTGGACGCTGCGGTGTTACGGCGGCGCACTGACGAGAGTGACCGCTTAGTCCACCAGGCAGTCTCGAAGGTTTCTGGGCAATCTCGAGTAACTGCGGCCAAACCAAAGAGCTTGGCTAGCGCTTCCACGGCGGCGAAGACGGTTGCACCGTCCAAACCCCGTGTGAAGACTCCGGTTGTTTCAACTTCTGCTAGAGGAGGCCGCAAAACCAGCCCTCCTCCCAGCCCTCCTTTCCCCGAGGAGGTGCTGGAAAGAAGTCGAAACGAGGAGGGAAACGCTAGGGACGGCGTTCCCCCTCACCTGCTGCCGGAAGTGGGGGGGTGCCTGGCGAGCCATTGGGCGACTTGGCAGCGCTACGGCGCCGAGAACTGGATAGTAGACGTCCTTCGGGAGGGATATCTGCTACCCTTCGAGTCTCGGCCCCCCCCTCATCTCCAAACCGGTCCATCTACAGACCTATGTCCGGGGATCAGCAAAGGACAACGCTCTTCGACAGGAGATCAAGACATGCTGGCGAAACGAGCTGTAGAAATCGTGGAGGACCAGTCACCGGGCTTTTACAGCCGCCTCTTCCTAGTGGAGAAGGCATCGGGGGGCTGGCGTCCGGTGATAGACCTCTCTCCCCTGAACCGCTTCGTTCGCACGACGCGGTTCACGATGGAGTCGGCCACGCTCAGTGCTCGACTCGATCAGGGGGAACGATTTCATGCTTTCAGTGGACTTGAAGGACGCGTATTTTCAAATACCCATCCATCAGTCCTCCAGAAAGTACCTCCGCTTCATCTTGACGGACGGTGTACCAATTCAGGGCACTTTGTTTCGGTCTCTCAACCGCCCCACAGGTGTTCACGCGAGTGTTCACTCTGGTGTCGGCTTGGGCCCATTCGAACGGGATACGTCTTCTGAGGTATCTCGACGATTGGCTAGTCCTGGCGAGCTCCCGCTCGCAGTTGCTACAGGACAGAGATCGACTCCTCAAGTTTTGTCGCGATCTGGGGATCGTGATAAACTACGAGAAGTCCGATCTCGAACCCAAGCAGAAGATGAAGTACCTGGGTATGCTGATAGACACGGTAGCAGGGCAAGTCTTTCCCGCAGACTTGCGTATCAGCAAATTCAGGGAGGCAGCCGGCCGGTTCCTGTCTCGGCAGGAACAGGCAGCACAGCAATGGCAAGTCGTGATCGGCCATCTGTCGTCACTCGAGAAGTTAGTCCTCACGGGCGTCTTCACCTGCGGTCTCTCCAGTGGAGACTAAGGGAGAGTTGGTCTCAGGCCAAGGATCCTCCTTACTTTCCCGTGGCTATCACGGACAAGGTGAGGCAGGACCTAGCCTGGTGGCTCGACGACAAGAACCTCTTAAGAGGAGTGCCCATACGCACTCCCCCCCCGGAGATGCTTCTGTTTTCAGACGCATCGACCGAGGGATGGGGCGCACACCTGGAGGAGTTGCTGACTGCAGGTGTGTGGGACCATCACGAAAAGCACCTTCACATCAATGTCCTGGAACTCAAGGCGGCGTTCAACGCTCTCCAAAAGTTTCAGGACCGCTTGGTGGGACACTCAGTGGTGTTGATGTGCGACAACACCACAGTAGTGGCATATGTCAACAAGCAGGGGGGGCTGGTGTCTCTTCCGCTCCATCAGTTGACGGTTGCAGGTGCACGAGTGGGCCACGGCTCACTCGATAGAGCTGTCAGCACGCTACATTCCAGGCAAGAGGAATGTAGTAGCAGACAAGCTCAGCCGCCGGGATCAGGTGATAGGGACCGAATGGTCTCTACACCAAGACGTAGCGGAAAGGCTCTTCAACCTGTGGGGGCGACCGGTCGTAGACCTGTTCGCCACCCGGCACAACAGAAAACTTCAGGTTTTCTTTTCAGCTGTGCCGGACCCATGGGCAGCTGCAGAGGACGCTCTCCAACACCCCTGGGAAAACCTCTTCGCGTACGCCTTTCCTCCCTTCTGTCTGATTCGGAAAGTGATCAGTCGAGCGCTGGTCACTCCCCAATCTCAGAATGATCCTGGTGGCTCCCAAACGGCCACAAGCCGTTTGGTATCCGGACCTGCTGGCTCTTCTTTGCGGACGCACCGAGAGAGCTACCCAGTTGGCACAACCTTCTAGCCCAGCCACACGTAGAACGGTACCACCAAGCAGTCCAGTCCCTTCAACTTCACGGCTGGCTGTTATCCACCATCTCTTGCGAACGAGAGGCTTTTCTCGTAGCGCAGCAACAGAGATGGCTGGACACGTCCGACAGTCCTCTGCAGCTGTGTACCAGGGGAAGTGGGCCGTCTTCTGTGGTTGGTGTCGTAGACAGGGTCTGTCTCCTCTCAGAGCCACTCTTCAGCAGGTAGCGGATTTCCTCGTGTTTCTTCGCCGAGAGAAGCTCCTCTCTGTACCACAGTTAAAGGATATAGAGCCGCCCTGGCTCTCGTCCTAAAGCTGAGGGGACTGGACATCTCGAATTCGTTCAAGATATCCTTGCTAATGAGGAGCTTCGAAAGGTCTTGCCCACCCAGGAACTCAGGCCCCTGCGTGGGATGTGACTCTCGTACTTAGGAGTTTGACTCGAAGACCATTTGAGCCGCTCCGAGAGTCGTCAGACAGGGATCTGACCCTCAAGACCCTCTTCTTGCTGGCCCTGGCATCGGCGAAGAGAGTAGGGGAACTACATGGCCTTTCTTATGATGTTAAACATACCAGAGGCTGGGGATCTGTGACGCTCGATTTCGTCCCGAACTTCGTAGCTAAGACTCAGAATCCGTCGATCCCTGACGACAGGTTCGAGTCTTTCACGATCCCCTCCCTCCTGGACTTCACCGATAACGATGCGGATGAGATGCTGCTTTGTCCTGTGAGGGCGCTACGGCGCTATCTGAAGAGAACTCGACATCTCAGGCCTGAGTGTCGACGCCTCTTCGTTAGCACTGGGGTTACCAAGAAAGAAGTCTCCAAGAACAACGCTTTCTTTCTGGCTGCGTGAGGTGATCAGGAGAGCGTACGAAGCTGATGGTAGCGACGACATCCGTACGCTCCGACCGAGAGCCCACGAAGTCAGAGGTATCGGACCCTCCTTAGCGTTCCGTAAGAACTTCTCCGTGGCGCAGGTCCTGAAGGCAGGTGTCTGGGCCAACCAGACCACCTTCACGTCCTTCTACCTTCGGGATATTGCCCACAAGTCCTTGGATACTTTTTCCTTGGGACCTGTGGTGGCTGCTCAACACGTTGTGTAAGCTTACCCAGCACCCGAGCAGGCACGAATCAGCATCGATTCCTGGTATGACTGGGAGAATGAATGCGTGAATGAGAGAGTGACTGGCTTCTCTTCACCATCTTTTTCTACCTCTACCTGTGGGCAGAGGGATACGGTCGTTACCTTGCTGGAAGGGAGTCAGATGCAGGTAAGCTATTCACAGAAGCTCCATCCTACCTCTTTAACTAGAGATAGGAGTATATCCACCACTTTCTCCAACAAGGGGGAGAAAGTGGATGCCGACATGAGACAAACCCATTACTTTACATTTGCTCATGTAAAGGAAAAAGTTCTTACAATGCTGGTACAAAGAGATACGCTTGCCTCTCTCTTAGTACTCGGCCCAGAGGTCTGACCATTGATCCTGCGGTGCACACCCGATCAATCGGACAGAGGCTTGGATCCCTCCCTCGCTCTTACAACCAGGGAGGCATTCCAGGGATGGACGAACACCAGTCTGTTCATCAAAAGACTCAGATTCCTCCCACCAAGAAGTGAGTCTTCCTATTGTTAAAGGACCGAGGGTTTGTATTACGTATCGGAACAAATGACAATTTGTCGAAAATTGCATTTTTCCTAACTATACAAACCTGAGGTCCTTTACATATAGTCCCTCCTCATGCCACCCCTCACTCTGCGTATTTTGCATGGGCCAAAAGCAAAAGTGATTTGTACCTCAGGTCGCGCGGCGGCGCGACGATCGGGGACAAGCAGTTAACTACCGTTCTCCCTTGTTCGAAGCTTACGACCGTTCCAGCTGCCGCTAGCTACTTCCTATTGTTAAAGGACCTCAGGTTTGTATAGTTAGGAAAAATGCAATTTTCGACAAATTGTCATATTCTCTCGAGTCCTCTCTCCTCTTGCCAAATGGCTTCACCTGGTAGGCATCAACATCAGCCTTTATTTAGACAACTGACTTCTTCATTTTCCGTCAAAGGAACAGTACACGAAGGACCTAAAGTCAACGCTTCATCTCTCCCAAGAATTGGGAATCTTTCTAAATTTCCAGAAGTTCCAGTTGGTTCCATCTCAGGAGATTCTTTATTTGGGGATGGTTCTCAACTCTCAGACTTTTTAGGCTTCGATCGCTTAGTTCTTCTCTCTCTACATGCTCGGTTCTACAGTGGATGAGTCTTCTAGGAATGCTATCTTCAATCGAGACCTTCGTTCCATTGGGCAGGTTACACATGAGAAATCTTCAATTCTTCATCAAAGCCAACTATGACAGGGAGGCTCAACTGGACTCAACGGTCTTCCCTATCACCTGAGAGATAAAATCTGATCTCAAATGGTGGCTGCCAGAAAGAAGGTATTCACAGGGGAGATTCCCTCTTCCTCCCAACCCCGATCTGGAATTTTACTCGGACACTTCGGATCTGGGATGGGGAGCCCTCCTAGGGTCTCGGGAGGTTTCCGGGATATGATCTCCAGAAGAGTCGAAGCTCCACATCAACATCAAGGAGTTGAAGGCCATTCACCTGGGCCTACGTCATTTCTCCTTGTACATGTACAGATTGGCAATTTTCTCCTCTACTTAAGGACCTCTTAAGAGTCTTTCATCTTTCACGTTTAAAGGTTACCGGGCGCTTTCCTGTGTTTAAGCATAGCAATCTGGATCTCTCTGCGAATCAAGATAATCATGACTTACTGAAATCTTTCAGTAGATCCAAGCAGAAGTTGACTGTGGTTTCCTGGAACTTGGACATAGTATGTACTGAAGTGGCTTGCGGGCCCTCCTTTCAAACACCTCATGTCTGCCTCTCTCAGGGATTTTTTACGTAAAACGCTGTTCTTAGTAGCCTTAGCCATGGCTAACTGTGTGAGTGAGCTACATGCTTTTGATAGAAGAGTTGGATTCTTCCAAGGTGGAGCTGTCAGTTCTTCCACCTTGAGCTTCCTAGCCAAGAACGAGGATCTTAGTAAGCCTTGGCCTCACTCTTTTCTTATAAGGAACTTAAGAAGTATCCTGGGCTCAAACGAGGAGGAAAGAGCTCTCTGCCTGGACAGAGCACTGAGGTATTACATGGATAGAACAGAGAAGATCAAGGATCCTCAAATAAACTCTGGGGTTCTGTCAAGAATCCCTCTCGTCCGCTTTCCAAGAATGACCTCTCATTCTTTATTGGAGACCTAATATCCGAAGCTCATTCCCGCATACAGGAGGAAGCGTTTCCGTTGGTTAAAGTGAGAGTGCTTGAGGTCAGAGCTGTGGCCACCCCTCTCTCCTTCAATATAGCTTGTCACTTTCTACGATCCTTCAATCGACTAATTGGAGGTGTAAGCCTATATTTGCGTCTCAATATTTGAAAGAAGTAGAAACAGTGTTTGAAAATTGTAGTACCCTTGGCCTGTTGGCAGTGGCTGGCATGGTATTGGGTGAGGAAGCATAGGAGAGACACAATCTCTCTCCTATCTCTTTTCCTTGTGTTAAGGATGTCGAGTTATGGGGAGCCTGGGGAACACTTGGTACCTGGAGGACCCACCAGTGCATTGGTTGGTTAGTGTTTTTTTATCCTGAATTTGTGTAATGGTGACAGGTTTACTCTCTGGTATTTTTGTTATAGTACTTCACCCAAGGCAAAGGCATGAGTATTTTATCTTAAGTCTTGTCAGCGGTCAGGCATATCCCCCGTTGCAAGACTTCACCGATGTAGAGGCGACTCCTGGCTCACTGCCGAGCTATTATATGTTAAGATGAGCACCACTAGAGGCAGCATCTCCTGCTGTAGCTCTCTTACCAGGTAAGCAAGCGACAAACACTGAGCCAGTGTTAGCCATTCCTCTAGTTCAATAATAACATCCCTTTAATGAATTGAGTTAGTTTAGTCCATTCATCCCACCCCCTAGCAATGTGGGATTCAGCTAACTAGGTAATTACTTGGTAAGTTACTTTTATAAAAATGATATTTTTATAATAAAGTGAAGTTTGATAAATATCCTTACCAAGTATAATTACTAAATCAGAGCCCGCCCTCTTCCACTCTGTTTTTCATGGACTTAGCGGCAATAAATAAGAATGATGTTGTTAGCTTCTGTTGTTCATGAGCTCCCATTGCAGTGGGCGGGACCTGTCACCCCCACATTGCAACAGTTACTTGCATGCGAATTTTTTGAATTTAGGAGGCCGTGCAAGGCTAATCGTTGGCTAAGTAATTACTTGGTAGGTATATTTATAAAACTTCATTTTATTATAAAAATATAATTTTTCCCTGCATCAGAGGAAGGGTCAGTGCCCCCACTTGTATCTTGTCTAGTCCTTGGCATGTCCTGTCTTACACTCTTGTGGCATGGAGTAACAAGGAACCAGGGCACGTCAGAAAATGGTGCAGATCATTGCCTGTTGTTTCCTTCCTCTCTCCAGTCTGGCATCTGTAGCTCCAGTTCCTATGTTAGCAGCAACAGCAGTAATGGTGTTAGCTGCAACAGTTTTGGCACTGATAGGATGACTTAGGAAAGAGTAGAGGAGTTACCCGACATTTTTCCTTGTTTTTTTTGTGTGTGCGTGTGTGTGTGTGTGTTTTTACCATACCGGATTGGCTCGGTAGGAGTGATGCTTCAACTCTTTCTGGTAGTGTCTAAGCGAGTTTTAGTGAGTTTGTCTTAAATCCTCTGTAGCTAAGGATCTTTCGCGGTTTAAGGATTCGTTAGTTTCCAATGAGAAGCCTAGACTTTCTTTGACACTCCTGTGTAAAGTGGCTTCTGTTGGCCAGCACAGTTGTGCACCTCACAGTTCCAATAATCCGGTTGCCTGCGTCTAGTGCAATTTTGAGCTATTGGCCACAAATCTGCACCCTGTACACCTCTCTCCTATGTTTTGTGCCCCTCAGGTTTTCTCTTCAGTCTGTTGTTTTCTTTGTTGCTGCTCTCATGCACCTGTGCAATTAGAGCTTGCTTGCCTATCGCCTGCAAGACTATCACCTGCGTGTCTGTTGCTTTTGTGACTATCACTTACACATAGAAAAGTACAGCAAAGTGCTGTTGTTTTGGCTTCCTTTTTGGTAGGCAGGTAGTTGCCATTATAGTCTTTCAGGGATTTTGACTCCATATCCAGTTGCAGAAGTTTCCATTGGTAAACAGTTGGTTGTTTTTTAGGTTTTGTTTCAGGAACTTTCTCATAATCCTGAGATTTTTCCTGATCAGAATTTAGATCTTTTTGTTGAGCTGACAGGTTTCGAACCAAATCAATGTCTTTTAAATTTTGAAAGAACTTATCCGTGGATAAGGTACTGAAGTGGCATGGTAAATCTATATTTGCTCTTATTTATCTTCATGGGATAGAAATTAAATACAGTTTTTGCAGAACATTAACTTCTCTGTTTTTTTAAAGTGAGTTGTGGTATTGGGAAGCATAGAGGTCCTCAATGTTGAATGCTAGTTATCCATCATTGGCTCTGCAGGGTTTCAGCACAGTAACCCTAATTTTCCTGCTACTAAAGGGGCCACCCTCCAAAGAAACAGGTATCTTTGTGATGAGGATTTCATACCTGAGTGTCAGTCCTCTAAAGGCAGTAGTTACACCCAATGGATTGAATTCACTGGGTAAACAAACGCTTGTTTTGTACATACTATTTTGTTAATAAGTAGCCTTTAAAGGGTTGGCTGATTTCCACTTTGCCTATCTCCTTTTCCAAATGTTGGAATCAGCTATGTAGTGGAGAGGTAAGGTTCATTTCATATGTACTTAATGCAGTATTTATTTCTTAAATTAAATGCTTACCTCTACTTTATACAATTTACCCTCCTTCCCTCCCCACATTCAAGGTGTACTGGCTATGAGCTTTTAGGCCTATCAATCCTCTGGTAGAGGTTGGGGAAGTAGATGGATAGAAACTGATATTCATAGGAAACAGTATGTTCTGGTTTTAATTTTTCAATCTGTCAAACTCATGCTGGGGTGGAAGTGAAAGCTATATAATGGAGAGGTAACTACTATTGAGAAAATGAATACTAAATTATTTAGATTTGTTTCACTAGATCTATGATCTTTTTGTTTTTACAGGCATTATCAAACCTCTTAATTCCTGACCACCATGCTGATGCCTTCATATCTCCAGAAAATCCAGAGTTGCCAGTTCTTTGGGGAGACAAAGTGATTGAATTCATTTTAGGAGGACTTGTACGATGGGATGCACAATACTTCCTTCATATTGCAGAGTATGGTTATACACATGAGAACACACTCGCGTTCTTCCCAGTGTTTCCCATGCTTGTGAGATTGATAGGAAATATTCTACATTTTCCTCTACAGTATGTAATGAATTATCATAGTGTTCTCATTCTGTCATCAGTGATATTGAACTTCTACATGTTTGTGAAAACTGCCAGTATTTTGCACAGACTAAGTGAAGAAGTATTGAAAAGTGAAGTTTTAGCCTACAAAGCAGCAATATTATTTTGCATCAATCCAGCGACAGTGTTCTTCACAGCTCCATATAGTGAATGTTTGTATGCTTTTTTTACCTTCTCAGCTTTACTTGTGAATCAGTCACAAAGTACTACACGTTCTGCCTTCCCATTTGCATTGGCTTCTTCAGTGCGATCCAATGGCCTTGTCAACATAGGCTTTATACTGTATCGCAAATTATTAGACTGCAATAATTATTACCACAAGTAAGTTCATTTTGTATTTTCAATTTTTAAGCATGTGAGAATGTATTCAGCTAATAAGTTAAATAAGTTAAGGTATTTGGCTACAGTATAAGAATATGGTTTTTAGAAACTTATCCTATTGTTAAGACCGAAGATTTGTAGCTTTGAAAAATACAAATTGTCTTCGAAAATTTGTCATATTTTTGTTCAGTACATACCTATTACTATAGTAAAGCTTTTATGTTTATTCAGCAGTGCTTAGACATAAAAAAATGAGAAGAGATCTTCCACCTGGCTGACTTTAATTCAGGCTCCAAGCACCCCTAGTGTCTTCATTCATTGCAAGTTAATAAGGGCTGGAAGAGGGTGTGAATTAAAAATCAGTGCTGCTTTTTGAAAATGATGTTTGTTTTACCACAAACCCATTACATTACTATAACCTGAATAGTTTGTTTTTCCAATTATATAACTTCCCCAGTAATTACATATATAGATAAAAATTTCACTCGCTCATAGTTAAAAATCCCGAAATTCACAGGTCACGCTAATTTTCCACTTGTTTTGGCTAGGTAACAGTGCCCCACCCACTTTAGGGGCAAGAAAGAGTAACAACTTGGCAAAGAGTTCGGTTTGTTTCTGCCAGCCGATGGTTATAGATGGTTGTCGGTGGCAGTTATTCCTGAATTTATGGACTTTCCTTTTGTATTGTCGCAATTGGTGAAGTACTCTGTTCTTGTATTAGCCTTTTTGGCAAACATCTAGATAGTGCTAGGATCTTTTCTGTGGTTTTGTATAAAGAACTAGGTTGTGCTTTTTCCTTGGTGACTGACAGGTCTTAGTGTGTCAACAATGTCGGACTTGGACCAGGCTAACCAAGGAATCTTATGATACTCATACTTTATGTATTGATTGTTGAGGACAAGTATGTTCATTTGATATAAGATGCAATGAATGTCTTGATTGGGATGAGAAAAATTGGAAAAGCTTAAGAGTCTCATTTAAAGAAATGAGAGAGAGACAGGAAGAGAAAGGCTTTACTTAGGGTTGTAGAGAGAGACAGGAAGAGAAGGGCTTTACTTAGGGCTAGTTCAAAACTAGCTAGCCAGGGTTCTTCTGATTTGAATTCGGATTTGAGAGTGTGATATCTTTAGCTCCTGCACCCATTTCTCTTGCTATACCATCTTCTCCAGTTGCAGGCTCCCACTCTTCTGATCCCAACCCCATTACCAGTCTTGAAGAAAAGATTGATAAACACTTCGCTCTCTTAGTACAGACAATAGAGCAAATTGGTGCATCTGTTAAGTTCCTGATGGACAAGGCAAAGAGTGATTTTGTTGTGTCATTGGAGGAGGGGGCTGTTTGTTCCATCAACTCTCTTAGACAAAGATCACTATTACACTCCCCAGTGCAGGGGATGAGTCAAACTGGAAGCCCAAGGGAGGTCAGTGGAGTCTGGCCATGAGCAGTCGCCCCCCTCAGTTCAGCCTGTTGTTGTTTTCCTGGTTACAACGGAGAGTCGTTGAAAGGTCTCACTTTGGATGTGCATAGACTTCCGAGCTCAGATGATTTCTCTTCACAGCACTAGTGGCGTTTAGGGAGCAAATCTCAGCCTTTGCAGAGGGGCACTCCGGATGCAGCTCAGGCGCCAGTGGTTCCTACTAATAAGTCTAAAGAACTGCACCCTTTGTGCAGTCATTGGGATAGTCCTGAGTGTTTTACTTCCGACTATCTCAGAATTTGATGCTCCTCCTTCCCCCAAGGCTTGTCATCATTTTTCAGCTCCTCTTCAAGCTCATGTATCTGTTTCATGTAATGCTCCACCTGCAGTTATGGAGTGGTTGGTGGAATTGCCGTCGAAGGCAGTCAAGCACCAGTTAGTACCCGAGCTCCCTTCAGTCAAGCGCCAGATAGCACATGCTTATGTAACACCACCTCAGTCTTCTGGTGCAGGAGCGCCCATCAGCTCCCTCGGCTTCTGCTGCTGCTTCCTCTGCTGTGGCAGTGGACCCTTTTCAGTTGAAGCTGGTCAATATTTGGCTTTTACTGAGTAAACCTTCTTCGGTTCAGGCACCCCCATCTCCGCTAACGCTACAACAATTCAGCGAGCACCCACGACAGTTCAACAAGTGCCCATGACAGTTCAGCACGCACTAGTAGTAGTCAAAGATCCTTCGGTCTTGACTCTTCCGGTGCCTCGGGACGCTTCGACGCCACTAGCTCTTGCAGAGACTGTTTTGACCCAGACTCCTGTGGATGTACTTACACCTCAAGCTCCTGTAGATGTGGATTTTTCCCCTGTTTTGTCAGAGGATGAGGCTTCAGAGGAGCAAGAGGCTCATCGTCAGCATATATGGCTCTTATGAAGTTTCTGTTGGCCACATATCTGTCTTTTTTCAAGCCAACTACTCCCTCATCTCCTGTATCGACGTTTGTCATGGATATACCTTCTTCTAACCCTCGAATATGCCTAAGATGGTTCTGTCTTCTTCAGCCAAGAAGGCCTTTAAAGAGATCGATGCATGGGTTGCAGAAAAGACAGAACAAGGGAGAGTCTCTTTTTGTTTTCCACCTTCCAGAATAGCCAGGAGATGTTTGTCGTACACCATGAAAGAGGCTCTTTCTTTGGGTATTTGTGCCTCTTCACAAGGAGATTTCTTGGGTATGGTTGATGCAGCCAGGTGCTTGGCTTTTTCTTTGGTGCATATTTTGTTTTCTACCTCAGAGTTGGTGCATCTTTTGATGAGCATTTTTAGTTTTTAGGGTTTTAATTTTCTTGACTGGTTCATTGGTGCCCTGACCCACAAGATTAGGTCTTACCTTTCAGTCCCAGACTACTTCTTGGTGGATTGAATGGGAGTTCTCTTGTGTATTGATAAGGGGAATAGAGATGATTCCTATGAGTTGGCCTCTCTCTACACGATGGGATCACTCAAGAAGAGGGAGGTCTGGTGCTCCTACACATCTAAAGGAGTTACTGCCTCTCATAGGTCAGTACTGTTGTATTCCCCTTTGGATAAGAGGCATTTATTTCCTCAAACTACGGTTTTAGGCATTGCCTCGGATCTGGGGAAGAAGAGTACACAAGATCTTCTCGCCCAGTCCTCTGAAAGGCCTAGAGATCCTCCAGCGGTAGTCATGAGGCCACCTCTGCCTTCGAGACCTCAGCTCTTTCAGGCCAGACAGAGATCCCTCTCTAGATCGAGAGGAAGTATAAGGTTTACTGCCAAGTCCATTGAGAAAACATCTTTTGAAAGGTTCCTCTCACAAGTGAGGCCACCGTTCTCCGCGCATGTAGTTGCCAGACTTCTTATATTTTGGGAAGTTTGGGAAAAGAAAGGAGCAGAACCATGGATTATCAAGGTTCTGAAAGAGGGTTACATTATCCCCTTTGTCAGGAAGCCTCCCTTAGTCAGTACGCCAGTTGTCTTGACGGCTTTTTCAAGGGGGATCAGAGAGCTTTTCTGCTCTGGCGGATGAAGTAACCTCTCTCATAGGAAAGGGGGCAGTAGAGCTCGTTCAAGACTTTCACTCTCCAGGGTTCTAGAATTGTATCTTCATAGTCCCCAAGTCATCGGGGGGCTGGAGGCCTGTCCTGGATGTCAGCGCTCTGAATGCCTTTGTTGTGAAGACAAAGTTCAGGATGGAAACAAACCAGACAGTACTGTCATCCATTCGCCCAGGAGATCAGATGACATCCATAGGTCTTCAAGATGCATACTTCCATGTGTCCATACATCCCAGGTCAAGGAAGTATCTAAGGTTTCTTTTCAAAGGGAGGGTATATCAGCTATGCCCTCTTTGCTTCGGATTGATGACGGCGCCTCGGGTATTTGCCAGGGTGATGGTTCACATAGCGAAGTGGCTCCATCTTCAGAGAATACAAATATCCTTGTATTTGGACATTTGGCTTCTAAGAGCCCAGTCAGAGAGTCTTTTTAGTTCAAGAGTTAGGAGTCCTTATAAACTCCCAAAAATCTCAAGTGATTCCCACTCAGAAGATTCAGTAAATATTTGGCAATGATTATGGTTTCTCAGAGTTTTTGGGTTTTTCTGACCAAGAAAAGGGTAAAATCATGCCTTAAAAAGATTCAAGAAGTGTTTGCCTTAAAAGAGTGTTCAGCCAACAGTTAGATGAGTCTACTGGTGTTCCTTTCGTCAATGGAAAAGTTTGTGTCTCTCATAGGCTTCATCTCAGACCCTTGCAGTTTGTTTTGAAAGTGAGCTGGAACAGGAAGGAGTTTCCAGACTCACAAGTATTTCCAATAACAGGAAATAAAAGAACGCCTTCTTTAGTGGAATTAAGGGGAGAGACTATTGGAAGACAGGTCTCTTTTTCAGCTAATCTCCATCCTGAACTTCTTTTCAGATGTGTCAGACCTAGGATGGGGAGCTCTTTTGGAGAAAAGCGAAGTCTCAGGAGTGTGGTCCCAAGAAAAAAGGTCCTTGCATTTATATGTGAAGGAACTAAAAGCAGTTCATCTGGGCCTCCAGTCCTTCACATCACAAGTGCAGAGCAAAACAATAGCAGTCTACTCAGACAACACAACCATTATCATGTCAAGAAGTGAGGAGGGACTCGGTCTTTCTCTCTTTCTGAGGTCGCAAGAGATCTCCTGTGTGTGGAACAAAATATTCATCTAGTCACCAGATTTGTCCAAGGGAGACTTAACGTTTAAGGGGACGAGCCAAGTCATCAGAAACAGCCTTCTGACAGAATGGACCCTGGATCCTCTGGTCTGCCTAGACATTAGGAAACTGGGGAAAACCAATGATAGACTTGTTTGGCACATCTCGGAACCATTGTCTCCCTCTGTTTTGTTCGCCAGTTCCAGACCCACAGGCTTGGCTAGTGGATGCCTTTATTTTGGACTTGTCGGACAAGAGCTGTATGCCTTCTCCCCATCAGTCTAATAAGGCAGGTATTGAACAAGTTCCTGATGCACAGCAACGTCTCTCTTTTCCTGGTGGCTCCCTTCTGGCCATTAAAGGAATGGTTTCCCAATATAGTAGATCTGTTAGTGGACTTCCTTAGGCTGCTTCCTCAAAAGAGGCAGCTACTCAGACAACCACACTTCCAGAGATTCCACAAAAACCTGTCTTTCCTGGACCTGACAGGATTCAAACTGTCACGAAACTCCTTAAAAAGAAGGGTTTTCTAATGGAGCTTCAGAAGCTATCACCATGTGTAGAAGATTCTCTAACAACGTTTATCAGAACAAGTGGAGAATCTTCAGGGAGTGGTGTAAGAATACCAACATCTCTTCTTTTAAAACCTCTGTAATGCAAATAGCTTAGTTTTTGCTTCATTTGAGGGCTATAGGCCCATGTTGGCCTTGGTTTTTTTTGTCACAGAGGCTTGGATTTGTCTTCCAACTCAAAATGTAAAGATGCTCATATGGTCCCATGGAATCTTGATATTGTATTAAAGTGGTGTATAAAAGTGGTTGTCTGGGCCTTGTTTTGAGCTTATGCATGAGCTTAGTCTGAGGGACTTAACTAGGAAAACCCTCTTCCCAGTGTCCTTGGTGACCACTAAAAGGATTAGCAGGATTCATGCTCTACATAAGAGTTTTTTTAGCCAAGAACAAGACCCCTTTTAATCCTTGGCCTCGTTCTTTCTTGATCCCAAATTTGACAGATGTCCTGGGTAGGGACAATGCAAAGAGGACTTTGTGCCCTGTGAGGTCCTTAAAGTATTACCTTCACAGAACGAAAGACATTCGTGAAAGCCTTGGTGGTCTCTGGTGTTCGGTTAAAAACCCCTCCAGACCCCTTTCCAGAATGCATCAGCTTTTTTCTTGAGGGATGTCATCCAAGACGTGCAGTCATCAGTTCAGGAAGACTCTCCCAGTTTACAATGCTAAAGCTCACGAAATTAGAGCTACAGCCACTTCTCTTGCTTTTAAGATAAATTTTTCCCTTGCAGCTATTATTAGTTCGACATTTTGGAAGTGAAATCTGTGTTTGCATCACATTATTTCTGTGATGTGGAGACAGCGTATGAAGATTGCAGTACCCTGGGTCTTTTTGCAGTTGGTGTAGTGTTTTGTTGGGAAAGGAAGTGTAGGAAGGTTTGTTCTGCCTATGAACAAATGACAAATTGTTCCGATACGTAATACAAACCCTCGGTCCTTTAACAATAGGAAGGTAACTAGCGGCAGCTGGGACGGTCGTAAGCTTCGAACAAGGGGAGAACGGTAGTTAACTGCTTGTCCGATCGTGCGCGCGCCGCGCGCCCGGGCGGTGAAGAATCACTTTTGCTTTCGGCCGTGGTGTGACAGGACGTGTTCGTCATCGCTCTGCCCGCTATTTCGTCGTGTGCTTTGGATGTTTACAATTTCTTCTGACTGGTTTGTTTGTGGTCTTGAATGAAATTGTAAGTACTCTTTTTTCATTTTTCATTGAGTGAAGTGAATTAATTAATTATGGATCAAGAAGAGCTTTCGCCGCGCCCACCAGCTGCCCGTAGAGTGTGTCCCGGGCTGGAGGGGCGTAAATGCGGCGGATTCCGCTCTTACCCAGACATTGATCCTCACGAATTATGTTATCGGTGTCGGGGGCGAGAATGCTCCCGAGCCGAACCATGTAATGTGTGTGTAAATTGGTCCGAGGCGCAGTGGGTGCTGTACGAGGGTAGGAAGAGGCGTAGGTCGACCAAGGAGTCGTCGGAAAGCTCTCCAGCGACTCCTTTGGTTACGGATACCTCGTCATCCTTCCTGCCTCCAGCTCAGCCCCCACGATTTGCGCCTTCCCCTGCGGGGGGGGTTTCGGAGTCCTTCTCCTCACTCGATCCGTCGAGTGTGGAGGAGGGTGCCCGATACCCGGATGTTCAATTGTATTCGGGGTCTTCCGTCCGCTCTGGGTGGGGTTCGTCCTCCCCCAAGCGTGAGGGTGCCCCTCTAACTGACCCGACTGTTCCTCCCTCAGGTGTACCTTCTGTGAGTGACGACCTTGGACAGGTGTGGGCGTCGTTGGGACTGCAGGGCGCCCCCAGTATCCAGGGCTTGATTCAACGTCTAGCGGGGTCGGCAGTTGTAACTCATGGTGTAGTCACAACAACGACTAATACTGTGTCCACACCAGCGTACGCCGCCCCTCCTCATGTGGTGTACACGCAACACATTGCGTCGGTGACTCCAACGGCATCAATCCAAAAGCCGATCGCTGCCGTACCTAAGAGGGGCGTGCCGCCGCCACCTGGTTTCTATGTGCTGCCGACTCCCGACTTTCGCTGTCCCAAAAGTTCGCCCTGGATCTACCGCCCGTCCCAATGATGAGTTTGGCTGAATTGGAGAGGTCTGTGACGCCGGACTATGCTGCCGTACCTTGCCGTACCTGCAGCGAGTGTTTGCTGGCCCAGCCCCTCGCGCCGCTCCTACGAAGCGAGCGGTGCGGGACGCTCATGCTGATGTTGCTGCTGGTGCTGGTCCTGCTGGTGCTGGTCCTGTTGGTGCTGGTCCTGCTGCTGCTGGTCCTGCTGGTGCTGGTCCTGATGGTGCTGGTCCTGCTGTTGATGTTCCTGCCGCTCCTGCCGTGCCTGCCCCTGCCCACGTCGCGTCTCGTCATGGAGGTGCTGCACCGGTCTCAGGTCTTTCCGGACAGGATCAGTCGGGGCGTGTTGCTTCGGCAATTGGCCCGACTTTTCCGTGGATGGAAGACCTGACGTCCGTCCTGAGAGAGCTGACGAAGAAGAGGAAGGTGTCGTCGTCGTCTTCATCGTCTTCTTCGTCGTCTGTTGCCGCCTCTCCCCCTTCGACTTCTAAGGCTTCCAAGCCGAAGAAGAAGAAGGCTGCCTCCTCCCCCTAAGAAGGCTCCTGCGGGACCTTCGAAGGGCCCGTCTCGCTCTGGCGTGACGGGGGGTGCTTCTGCTGGTCCTCCTGTTCCCTCGGGAACAGGGCCCGTCTCCTCTTCTGAGAAGAAGAAGAAGACGGGGACCAAGGATGTGCTGGCTACTGCTGGTACATCCGCGCCTGGTCTTGGTAGCACTGCTGCTAAGCCAGGTACCGGCTCGACTTCTCGTTCGCGAGAAGATCCGAGTGTACGGTCGCCTTCCGGTTGCGACCGTGCAGCTAAAGTCAAGACGCCTGAGCTTGCTCACCGTCATGACAGAGGCACGGAGCAGAAGACTGTCGAGAGTCGCGCAAGTGACTCTCGCCAGGCCAGCGGCCGCTCTCGTAGCGACCAGCCGGTACCTCGGGTTGACGTGACGGTCTCTGACCGGCCACGGGTTGAGGCTGGGAAGAGGTCCCCTCGACAACGGCACCAGCTTCGGCTGGTACCAGCGGTTTGACGTGCCGTGAGGATGCTCACCGGTCTCACCGCGAAAGCGAGCTCTGTAGATCACCTGACCGCCGCTCCCACAGGGACCGGACGGAGACGGTGGCCAGCAGCAGCTCGTCTGACGCACGGGACCGGGGTCGACGTGCTCAGTCGAGCCGCTCGCCACAGGTGAGCGGCACGACCAGGCCTGCAGATCGATCCCCACCGCGGGTTGGTGATCGGCTGCAGCCCCCCACGTACGCTGGTCCTGCCAGCGAACGGGGGGGAGCGTCAGGTCTGTCTCTCCTATACCTTCAACTTCCTCGGGCTACACCGGGAAGAGCGAGGTACCTAGGAGTGATCGTGAGAGGTGCGCCGCTCACGATCCCGCCACGACGCCGCACGCACCAGGCATGGTCTTAGGACCAGCCAGGTCGTACGCGCAAGTGGTTGGAGGCGACCGTCAGGGGTCTGTTGCTGTTCCTCCTTCTGAAGGAGGAGGGTCTCGAGAGCTGCTCCTGTTGGAGGGACTGGACGGTCCTACTCCTCAGGACGCTGTGACTCCTGAGATCCAGAGGAACTTTGCCCAGGTTATTGCGCTGATTCGTCAGCACAACGACCTGGGGGAAGGATCGCCGCTACCACCATCTGAGCCCACGTCCCGGCTCGAGTCATTTTGGGGCCCGAAGAGGGAACCCAAATTGACGGTGGGACTGCCGCGATCTGAGCTTGCAGACTCAGTCCTTGACCAGGTGGAGAATTTCGTCTCAGGACGAGAGGACTCACTTAAGTCAGGACGGTCTTCCGCACTTCCTCCTCCTCTGCAGCGACAGCGGAAGTTCTACGTGCCATCAGTGGATCCAATACCGCCCAAACAGGTTAACCCGGAGCTAGCTAGGCTAACTCCAGGTGTGTCCCTGCAGCAGCTCCTGTCGGAGAACTTGTGGTTCTCGCAGCAGGAGGCACTGGGCCTGGAAGCTACCGCTATGGCGGCTTTCCAGGCAGTCTCTTGGTTGGATCTGTGGTCCCTCACAGTATCCAAGGTCGCGGCCGACGCCGGGGGCGCTGCCCTCGAAGACGACCCCGACTTCAGGAGACTGTGCCAGTCTGGAGGTAGGGCCATCTCCTACCTCGCCCATCAGACGGCAAACCTGTGGGCCA
This sequence comes from Macrobrachium nipponense, assembly GCF_015104395.2. NCBI lineage: Eukaryota > Metazoa > Arthropoda > Malacostraca > Decapoda > Palaemonidae > Macrobrachium > Macrobrachium nipponense. The sequence continues at coordinate 28,724,909 of NC_087212.1, read as the reverse complement.
ACTTGGTTCTCCGTCGTAGGGACGCTGTCCTTACACGAGTAGCCAAGGGGCCGGGCGTGAGGCGGTAAATGGACTCCGTAACGGACCAATGAAGAGTTCCTCCGCTCTCTTTCCCGGAGAGATGGTGGACGCTGCGGTGGAAAGACGGCGCACTGATGACAGTGACCGTCTGGTTCACCAGGCAGTTACGAAGGTTTCTGGGCAACCTCGTACAACTGCGGCTAAGCCTAAGAGTTTAGCTAGCGCTTCCTCGGCTGCTAAGACGGCTGCTCCATCGAAGCCCCGAGGAAAGACTCTTCCTGCTTTCAACTTCTGGTCAAAGGAGGCCGTAACCAGCCCTCCTCCCAGCCCTCCTTTCCCCGAGGAGGTGCTGGGAAGAAGTCGAAGCGAGGTGGGAAACGCTAGGGACGGCGTTCCCCCTCACCAGCTGCCGGAAGTGGGGGGGGTGCCTGGCGAGCCATTGGGCAACTTGGCAGCGCTACGGTGCCGAGACCTGGATAGTAGACGTCCTTCGGGAGGGATATCTACTACCCTTCGAATCTCGGCCACCCCTCACCTCCAACCCGGTCCATCTGCAGACATATGTTCTGGGATCCTCAAAGGACGACGCTCTTCGGCAGGAGATCAAGACCATGCTGACCAAACGAGCTGTAGAAGTCGTAGTGGATCGGTCACCGGGCTTTACAGCCGCCATTCTTAGTGGAAAAGGCATCGGGGGGCTGGCGCCCGGTGATAGATCTCTCTCCCCTGAACCGATTTGTTCGCCAGACTCGGTTCAAGATGGAGACGGCACGTTCCGTGCTGGACTCCCATCAGGGAGAACGACTTCATGCTTTCAGTGGATCTGAAGGATGCGTATTTTCAAATACCCATCCATCAGTCCTCCAGAAAGTACCTCCGCTTCATCTTCGACGGGACGGTGTACCAATTCAGGGCACTTTGCTTCGGTCTCTCAACCGCCCCACAGGTGTTCACGAGAGTGTTCACGCTGGTGTCTGCTTGGGCCCATTCGCACGGGATACGTCTTCTGAGGTATCTCGACGATTGGCTGGTCCTGGCGAGCTCCCGCTCGCAGTTGCTGCAGGACAGGGATCGACTTCTAAAGTTTTGTCGCGATCTGGGGATCGTGATAAACTACGAGAAGTCCGATCTCGAACCCAAAGCAGAAGATGAAGTACCTGGGTATGCTGATCGATACGGTAGCAGCTCAAGTCCGCCCCGCAGACTTGAGGATCAGCAAATTCAGGGAGGCAGCCGGCCGGTTCCTGTCTCGGCAGGAACAGGCAGCTCAGCAATGGCAAGTCGTGATCGGCCACCTGTCGTCACTCGAGAAGTTAGTTTCTCACGGACGTCTTCACCTGCGGTCTCTCCAGTGGAGACTAAGGGAGAGTTGGTCACAGGTAAAGGATCCACCTTACTTCCCGTGTCCATCACGGAGAAGGTGAGGCAGGACCTAGCCTGGTGGCTCGACGACAGGAACCTCTTAAGAGGGGTGCCCCTACGCACTCCCCCCCCGGAGATGCTGCTGTTCTCAGACGCATCGACCGAGGGATGGGGCGCACACCTGGAGGAGTTGCTGGCTGCAGGTGTGTGGGACCATCACGACAAGCACCTTCACATCAATGTCCTAGAACTCAAGGCGGCGTTTTACGCTCTCCAAGAGTTCCAAGACGCTTGATGGGACACTCGGTGGTGTTGATGTGCGACAACACCACAGTAGTGGCATACGTCAACAAGCAGGGGGGCCTAGTGTCTCTCCCGCTACACCAGTTGACTGTGCAGGTGCACGAGTGGGCCACGGCTCACTCGATAGAGCTGTCAGCACGCTACATTCCAGGCAAGAGGAAATGTAGTAGCAGACAAGCTCAGCCGTCGGGATCAGGTAATAGGGACCGAGTGGTCCCTACACCCAGAAGTGGCGGAAAGGCTCTTCAACCTGTGGGGGCGTCCGGTCATAGACCTGTTCGCCACCCGGCACAACAAAAAACTTCAAGTTTTTTGCTCAGCCGTGCCGGACCATGGGCAGCTGCAGAGGACGCTCTCCAACACCCCTGGGACAACCTCTTCGTCTACGCCTTTCCTTCCCTACCCCTTTTGTCTGATTCGGAAAGTGATCAGCCGAGCGCTGGTCACTCCCAATCTCAGGATGATCCTGGTGGCTCCCAAACGACCTCAAGCCGTTTGGTATCCGGACCTGCTGGCTCTTCTTGCGGAAGAACCGAGAGAGATGCCCCACTGGCACAACCTTCTAGCCCAGCCACACGTAGAGCGGTACCACCGAGCAGTCCAGTCCCTACAACTTCACGGCTGGCTGTTATCCACCATCTCTTGCGAACGAGAGGCTTTTCTCGCAGCGCAGCAACAGAGATGGCTGGACACGTCAGACAGTCCTCTGCAGCTGTGTACCAGGGGAAGTGGGCCGTCTTCTGTGGTTGGTGTCGTAGACGGGGTCTATCTCCTCTCAGAGCCACTCTTCAGCAGGTAGCGGATTTCCTCGTGTTTCTTCGCCGAGAGAAGCTCCTCTCAGTACCCACAGTTAAAGGATATAGAGCCGCCCTGGCGCTCGTCCTAAAACTGAGGGGACTGGACATCTCGAACTCGTTCGAGATCTCCTTGCTAATGAGGAGCTTCGAAAGGTCTTGCCCACCCAGGGAACTCAGGCCCCCTGAGTGGGATGTGACTCTCGTCCTTAGGAGTTTGACTCGAAGACCATTCGAGCCACTCCGAGAGTCGTCAGACAGGGATCTGACCCTCAAGACCCTCTTCTTGCTGGCCCTGGCATCGGCGAAGAGAGTAGGGGAACTTCATGGTCTGTCCTTCAATGTTAAACATTCCAGGGGATGGGGATCTGTGACGCTCGATTTCGTCCCGAATTTCGTAGCCAAGACTCAGAATCCGTCGATCCCTGACGACAGGTTCGAGTCTTTCACGATCCCCTCCCTAATGGATTTCACCGACAACGATACGGATGAGATGCTGCTTTGTCCTGTGAGGGCGCTACGGCGCTATCTGAAGAAAACTCGACACCTCAGGCCTGAGTGTCGACGCCTCTTCGTTAGCACTGGGTGACCAAGAAAGAAGTATCCAAGAACACGCTTTCTTTCTGGCTGCGTGAGGTGATCAGGAGAGCGTACGAGGCTGATGGTAGTGACGACATCCGTACGCTCCGACCGAGAGCCCACGAAGTCAGAGGTATTGGACCCTCTTTGGCGTTCCGTAAGAACTTCTCCGTGGCGCAGGTCCTGAAGGCAGGTGTCTGGGCCAACCAGACTACCTTCACGTCCTTCTACCTTCGGGATATTGCCCACAAGTCCTTGGATACTTTTTCCTTGAGACCTGTGGTGGCTGCTCAACACGTTGTGTAAGCTTACCCAGCACCCGAGCAGGCAGAACAGCATCGATTCCTGGTGTGACTGTAGGAATGAATGGTTGAATGAGAGTGCGACTGGCTTCTCTTCTCCATCTTTCTCTCTCTCTACCTGTGGGCAGAGGGTCACGGTCGTCACCATGGCTGGAAATGGAAGCCGATGCAGGTAAGCTACTCGGAACCGAAGCCCCAATCTATCCCTTTAGTTAGGGATAGAAGCAAATATCCTCCACTCCCTCCAACAAGGGGGAAGGAGTGGATGCCTACTTGAGACAAACCCATAACTTTATGTTGGCTCCTGTACAGGAACAAGTTCTTGCAATGCTGGTACGAAGAGATACGCTTGCCTCTCTCTTAGTACTTGGCTCAGAGGTCTGACCATTGATCCTGCGGTGCACACCCCGATCAATCGGACAGAGGTTTGGATCCCTCCCTTGCTCTTACGACCAGGGAGGCATTCCAAGGTTGGACGAACACCAGTCTGTTCACCAAAAAGACTCAGATTCCACCCACCAAGAAGTGAGTCTTCCTATTGTTAAAGGACCGAGGGTTTGTATTACGTATCGGAACAAATGACAATTTGTCGAAAATTGCATTTTTCCTAACTATACAAACCTGAGGTCCTTTACATATAGTCCCACCTCATACCACCCCTCACTCTGCAACTTTTTGCATGGGCCTAAAGCAAAAGTGATTCTTCACTGCCCGCGCGCGCGCGCGCGCACGATCGGACAAGCAGTTAACTACCGTTCTCCCCTTGTTCGAAGCTTACGACCGTCCCAGCTGCCGCTAGTTACCTTCCTATTGTTAAAGGACCTCAGGTTTGTATAGTTAGGAAAAATGCAATTTTCGACAAATTGTCATTTTGTAATCAATTTGTATTTTTCATAGCTAACAAACCTGAGGTCTTGACACTTACTGCCCACCTCTAACCCCCTCTCATATCCTGGGTTGGAAGAAAGACTGATGCGTCACGAGGTACCAAGCCTGGTCGGTGACCAGCTTCCACCTCATATACATATAGTGTTGCCAGATACCACAGATTCCTTGCTTTACAATCTTTGATTGTTTTACATGGTTTCCAGTTGGTGCTAGAAGATTATCCTATTGTTAAGACTTCAGGTTTGTTAGCTCAGAAAAAAACAAATGGATTAAAAATTTGTCATTTTGTGAAATATTGTAATACAGTTACTGTTTTTTTGTGTGCTGTAGGAAATTTTTTGTAAAACTGTGATTGTAGCCAAGTTTAGCTCTACCACTGATTATAGTAATTTGTTTTTTCAGAATTCGGAATGCAACAACAGAGTCAGGACAGCTTTCTCTTCTCTTGGTAGTTGTATTGACTTTCAACTACACCCTCATTCCATTATTTGTTGGATGTTTCTTAGTTATGCTACCTTTTGCCATTTTCCAAATGTGGTGCTACCTGGTAAGAATTTTTGCATGGTGTTATTTTTCTTTAGTGTACGGCGGCAAATGTAAAAAAGAAGTTTGTTCATGAAACTTACCTGTCAGATATATATATAGCTGTATTTTCTGAAGTCCGACAGAATTTTAAAAACTTCCGACACACGCAGTGGTCGGCCAGGTGGTTAGTACCCATTCCCGCCGCTGGGAGGCGGGTATCAGGAACCATTCCCATTTTCTATTCATAATTTTTCTGTCGCTGGTGCTGAAAACACCTGTTTTCAGTACCTCCGTCTTAGGATTTTGGAAACTTCATTGCCGCTAAGTATCCTAATTGTCTTTTGATTTATTTACTTGGATTTGTGGGATTTGTGGCTAGGCATACGCTATCTTAAATTGATTTGAATTTGATTCATTTTTGCATAAAATATCTGAATCTAGTTAGGCTAGTTTCAGACGGGGTGTCTGCAAAGATAGGGTGTGGCTACCGAAAGCTTCGGTAGATCCGCACTTGGTATGTACGAGGGGTATGGGTCTTGCTTCTTTGTTGAGATTTGTCATGTAAGGAGTGTGAGACTTTGTCTATTCCGTAAGGAAGACGTATGATTCGTATGTACGCAATTAATCAGTAAACATGTCTAATTCCGTAAGGAAGACGTATGATTCGTATGTACGCAATTAATCAGTAACAAAAGTCAGGGTAGTGAACCTGCTAACCTTCCTGTAGACTTTATTTTGCCTAACCCTGTAGTATGGCCTACGGGCTATGAATATGTCTACGAGAGGTGCTCGCTCTCCTTCATTGCTGTGAAGTGCTACTTCGTAATTGTTACTCCTAACCCTGCAGTGTTGCCTTCGGGCCCTAAGCAGTGTCTGTAGAGGAATTACCCTTTCTCTGATACTCTTTCGATTCGTATCTTAGAATCGAAAGTGCTTGCTTTAGAGAGTAAAAGTGAAGTGCAGAAGTGCAGTGATACCCCTTGTGTAGTGGAGGGTGCGTCAGATCGGCCTCGTTTTCGCCTCTAGGCCGGGACCTCTGCTTGACTCCCAGGACCCGGGGAGGGAGCATGTCGAAAGGCCTTAAGGAGGGTTACAAGGAACCCCCACCGATCTGGCGTGCCTTCGGCAGTTTCTGATGAAAATCCCCAGACTGCCAAAGTGCGTGCGCGTGCACGAATCCTGAAAGATTGCTTCTCGTCCTCCGAAGCGTCCTCCCCATGCAGGGGTTGGAGCTTTCGGAAGGACTCGCGCCCTCTAAATAGAAGCTTTATAGAAGAGGACGCTTCACGTCCTCTCTCTCTCTCTCGTTATGCGTTTCAGTGAGAAGTAAGAAGGCGAACGTCGCCTGAACTCGTGTCCGTCTTTCCACCGAATACTAAAAGAAGTCATAGTAGCAGGAAGCTTTTGAGAGCGGACGCCCGGGACGCTCGGATGGACTCCAGGCGCGCGCGGGTGCACGCCAAGTGCCGCCAGTGGACGCCAGAGCGCAGCTCAGTGGACCCCAGCGCTGCTCCAGTGGACGCCGAGCTCGCTCCAGTGTACGGCCGAGCGCGTTCCAGTGGACGCCGAGAGCGCGCCAGTGGACGCCGAGCGTGCACCAGCGCACGCCAGGTGTGTCGCCTGGCTGAACGTTTCTGTTGAACTCTTCAAGCTCTTGTTTCAGATATGGGCCTAAAGAATGTTTACCTCTACCTCCGGTGATACCTTCTACCTCACCTGCAAAGAATGTGAAGTAGGCAGTGCTTCGGAGGAAGTTTAAAGTGAACAGACAACTTCTTCTTCGAAACCCAGCAAGACATCGGGTTTCGTGAATTCAAGAGGTCTCTGTCAATTAATATTGCTTTTCGCATAGGTGGATGGAGTTAAGGAAAGCTCAAGGGAAGATCTCGTTTGCTCTACCGCAACCTTTGCCATTCGGCCAATAAATTTAAGTTGCCACTACCGCAGTCAAGACTTTGCGATAAGGCAGTTACGGGTTATGTAAGGCTCGATGTCCTGCACGTCAGGACTCTCGGCAACGTTCAGTGGGATTCTTGCAAAGGCACTCATCAAAAGGACGCTCTTCAGGAAAGCGCAAGACAGGACTTCCTTTGCCATACTGCCAATAAATTTTAAGCTTTAGCAGGCATTAGTTGTGATACGGGAGAGGAAGCTGGTTGGAGAGTTTCTTCCTCTTCCCAGGATAATTTTCCAAGCTTTTTAGCCCATCTGAAAGGGTTTTTCAGATGATAGATTTTGTTAGTTTCTAGTCGGGACTACGCTGCCGAATTGAACATCGTCGTTCTACCTGCCGTAAGCCCAGTCTCTTAACAGGATTCTTGCCCCTTCCTCGTTTGAGACTGGAATCGAAAAAATTAAATGCTTGACTCCCTGGATTACGTTTTGTCAATTCAGTGACTTTCCCCCATTGACAATATACTTTCGTTTTGTCAAGTAAGTGGGTATCCCCTCATTGACAAAATATCTCTCTGTCCCGTAAATGGGTTAGTTCTCATTGACAAACATCTCATTAACTTGATATTGCGTAAGCGAATAAGCTCTTATTGACAAGATTCGGAAGAGCTCTCATTCGTCATTCGCAGACTCGTACAAGAAATAGACTTGTAGACTACGTCAATGAACGCTTATGTCCAGTAACATAAGAAGCTTGAGCTGACTGCTTCGATTCTCTTAAGTTTTGTTCATGAAACTTGCCTGTCAGATATGTATGTAGCTGTATTTCCGAATTCAGCTATATATATGTCTGCCAGGTAAGTATGAGCAAACTTTATTGTGATATAATTTCATATTTTGCCTTGCGTTATTTTACTTCTGGTTGGTTCAAGTCATATACGCTTGCTGTAGTTACCTCTTCGGATGGCAACCGAGAGGTCTATTGTCTATTTTAAGGACATTTAATCGTTACTCCCTGCAGCCTTCCAAGAGTTTCCTATTTATCTTTTACCGTTATATGGTAGTGTTCTGACGACACAAACGCATCTATATATTTAGCGTTTTCTGTTTCGCTTAAATATACCAGCTTGAGAGTCTTTCGGCTCAAAAAATAACGGACCTATTTCTTCGTAGAATAGGGTAGCTGGCAACCCAGACATAAAGTTAAGAGACGACGTTCGTAAGCTGCTGGCTGCTGCTGTCACGCTGTGTCTGTCTTCCAGTCCAACCGAGCCAGTAACAGATCGGGCGCTGTCATGCGCCGTAGGTTACGTCTCTCTCTCCTGCGGGATTGACTGACTAACCGTATCTCTGTGCTGGCGGTTACGTCTCTCCTGCGGGATTGACTGACTAACTGTAACTCTGCCCTACAATCACGGACTTTAGCCTAAGATTGAGGGGATTTCTTGCGTGAATGAATAAACGTTGCATTCGTTTTGCCTTACTATGTTCAACAGAGTTATCTCTTAATCCTTTCGGTGCTCGTTACCGCACGGTATAGAACTACGAGTCTACCGCAACATTGCACTTTTATATGCTCTGCTTAGGCAAAGCGCAGCCTTATTAGGGAAGTAAGCATACTCGGGGAGGGAATGGATGAGCTTGCTGGGGACCATTTCCTTCCTGAAGAAGTTTGTTTCCCCGAATAGACTGCAATTCAGACCACAGTTTTTTCCTACCGGGAAACTGAAATATTATTCAAGATCTAGGAATGATTCTGAACATCTCTCAGTGCGTTTATCACCTGAGGTGATAGAAAGAAGGTGCCGGACATCTGGATAGGGTTTCAGATGTCCTGGATCTTAATCTGAAAGAAGTAAAAGCGATTCGGTAGTCCCTCCAGTCCTCGTAACGAGTTTTGGGAACCAGTGGTCCAGATCAACTCTGATATTCCACAGCTCTCTCATATCTTAAGAAGTATCTTCTCTCGGTCCCTGTTCGAGTTTACGAGAAAGCCTATTATAACAACAGGCGTAGAATGTAACGATCCTCTAGAGGTTCGTTACCGGATTGCGAAAGTCCGTACGAATCGTCTCGATCGACGGCAGCAACTATTGACTTCCGAGTGGAATCTTTCTTTAGAAGTAAGTTGAGAGTTGTGGAGACTTTAGGGACGCCCTTTCATTCTTCTCTTCGATATGTTGAGGACGAAGAGGCTTCTTCTTCTCTGCTCCCTTATTCTCGATCCGGGATCGGTACCATTAAACGCCATCCTATGATATTGAACGGGGATGGATATTTAGTCTCTTTTTCCCCTTTTTTCAATCGCTTAGGAAATGTAATAAGAGGATTTATGACGTCACAGGGAGCGACAATGACGCTGATCGCCCCATGTTGGCCTTCAGGATCCTGGATTCACAGAGGTCACATACTTCCTAGTTCACTTTCCAAGGACCTTTTCCGAGAGAGTCGGTCTACTCTAACTCGAAAGGTACCTATAACCTCTCCGCTCTGAGTCTTGACTACGTTCAGGCTATCGAGATGTTGACAGGAATAAGATTACCGTCTTCCATTTCCGTCTGAAGAATGGGATAAGCTGGCAGTCACAACTATTAAAGAATACGCAAATATGTTGTTGACGGCCTTTGGGCTCAGATTTGCGTCTGTCAAACAACAAAGCCCTTCACGATCTTTGAGTTCTGTGGAATCTCGAACCTCGCTCACCCATCTACTTTTTGTCTCACCTGTTTTCTCGGAGTCAGACACTCGTGCGAGATCAGGCGACATATAGTAGCCCTGAGTTTCTTGTTGACGAAGTCGGTTGCGTTTATACACCCCCGATGATCGTGTAACATGAGACCAGGTTGGACTGTCTGGCATTCTTCCTTCGGGACTGAATCGCCTTTTTGCTCCTCGCTCCTTTCTCCTGGCACCAGAAGCTCGAGTCAGGAGTTGATTCGCTGACGACGTTGGGTTGCGTTGATACACCCCCAAGGTTTGCTTAGATTGAATCGCCCAGGCAGTCCAGACACTCATCCTTCAGCGAAGAATAGTGCCTTATGGTCTTCAGGGTACAGCCTTGCTGTCCTTGATTCGTCTGACTGGTCAACTGGTCGGTCACCTGACTTTAGTACAGACGGACTGACTGTGCATGTCCAGATCGAAGCTTTCAATATGGAACTTAGACGTAGTCTGAAGTTCTTGATGTCAAAGCATTCGAACCTCTCCTACCTGTTAACTTCTTGCATGTGATCAGGAAGGCCTTCTTCTAACCACCCTAGATACGACAAAGAGGGTTAGTGAGATTTTAAGCCATCGTCACAAGTTTTGGCTTTAGAGAACACAAGGCGGTGTGCTCTCTAACCCTTCCGTTGTGGCCTAAGAATGGTAACCCGTTTTGTCCTTGGGCCAGGAGCTTGGAAGCAAGGATGGCACAAGTTAGTGGGCAGGAGCCAGAGAGAGTCCTGTGCCCTGTCGGGTCTCTCAAGTTTTATCTACATAAAACTCAAGAAAGTCGAAGTCAATCGGGCAATCTGCAGTGTTCCGAAAAAGACCAGACTTGCCCATATCGAAGAACAGCCTGGCTTTAGTGTTAAGGAGTTCTTTCAAAAATGCTCCTTCATTGTGTTTGCACAAAGATTTGAAATCTTTTATCTGAATGCTCACGAGGTGAGGGCGCGGCCTCGGAAGCATTTCAACAGAGCATGGCACTCAGCAACATCCTGAGTACCATGTTTTAGCGAAGCAACTCTGTGTTCACTTCACACTCCCTGCGAGATGTGAAGATGGCATATGAGATCTGCTGCTCGCTAGGGCCATACGTGTCTGCAGACACAATCTTGGGGGCAAGAAGTACCACTCATCCTATCCTGTAGAAAATGGTTAGGAAGAGCTCTTAATTTAGTTGTTGAGTCGCCGACAACGGCGACTTCTTAACTCTTAAGCCTTAGTTAACACACCTTAACTTTGGCTAGGTTGGTCAGGTGGTGATATATATATTTATATATATATATATTTATTTTACTTCTTAGCCCTCATGGTATGGTCAATATGGTCTAGTCACGTCGTGGTCTCGCCCCTGTTGACAGATCATCTGGAGTGCACCAGCTATATAGGTCTCTACCTCGCTGGCAACTCTAGTAGCACAAGCAGACTTACGTGGCAGTAACCACGAAGCCAGCTATGCTAACAGGTGGAACCAAGATGTAAATCATCTGCATGCATTTGTTTCCCAAAATCCTTCTATTCTGTCCCTTCCCACCTCCAAAGGTGGGATTCAGCTATATATATATCTGACAGGTAAGTTTCATGAACAAAATGATATTGTTATGATACAATAAAGTTTGTTCATACTTACCTGGCAGATATATATATAGCTGTATTTTCTGAAGTCCGACAGAATTTTAAAAACTTCCGACACACGCAGTGGTCGGCCAGGTGGTTAGTACCCATTCCCGCCGCTGGGAGGCGGGTATCAGGAACCATTCCCATTTTCTATTCATAATTTTTATTTCCACTGTCCCCTGAGGGGAGGTGGGTGGGTACTTGATTATATATATCTGCCAGGTAAGTATGAACAAACTTTATTGTATCATAACAATATCATTTTTTTTAATTCATACTTTTTAGCTTATAATGAAAGGCTTGGATTTCTATGTTACTAAAGTTCCTTTGGTCATTTTGATTGTACTTAAATGTTAGCTAGAATCAGGAGTCAATTTCCATAAATATGCTATGGTTCAATATTCTCTTCATATTACGGTAATTTTTTAAGGAAGAAACAAAGGAACTATATATACAACAAATTTCTAAAGGAAATGTGCAGAGGTAAAAATGGAGAATCTTGTACAATACTGAGAATTCATGTACTGTAGAATAGAAGGTAGCATTATGGAGGTAAAATTATTAATGAAAATTATACCATGGAAAAGAAATAATCAGGTGACTTGGTAGCAAAGGGGAAGAATAACAAGAAGAGATGAAACAAAATGTAAGAAGGGATTGGGTTAAAGATGAGTTCAAAAGTTCTGTATCCCTGAATTATTTCAAGAAGTAGAATCCATGATTTCCCCTTTCTCAGTGAAGCAGAGGACAAAATACTACATTCCTAAATTGTTTTAGTTTCAATTAAGAATCATGAACTTGCATCCAAACAGTAACCATAGAAATTACACTAGTTCCAATAGTTTTAACCATGCTGATTTTTTATAAAGGTTTGCAATATGATTTTTAGTATTTTTAATGTTTATTATGATCTGTAGGACAATTCAGCACAGATCAAAAAGTATTTAGTGCAGTGGTATAAAAACTTTTAATATTTGATTGTTGGTTAGCTTCAGATTTGAGGATAGGGTAGTTAAACATTTTTTACTCTTTACCTGCCCAGTGATATCATATGCAGAACAGTGTTGACATATTCAGCGTAAGAATAATAATTTATTAATATTTAATGACATTTGAAAATAGTTGCCATGCCCTGTACTAATGTGCAGTTTTTGTTGTTAAAGGTTTTGTTCATTTGACTTAAATTTTCATATGGTCACTGATTTGTTTACTTTCAGATTGCTGGGTATTCTCACCACAGTAAAAGCAAGGGCAAATTCACTATTAAAACTTTTATTACTAATTAATTTTTTTATTCAATGATAATTTTAACGTGTGCTTTACAACAGACCTACTGTGGGGAAGAAGGTAGCAGTCCTTCCTTAGCTCCCCACTTGGAGATGTTTGTGCGTTCAAACTTCTTGCATTCACCTGACCTTGGAGAAGCTGAGTGGTGTTATAACTATCCTCCACTTGCATATTCACATGTACAAGACAAATACTGGGAGGTAAATGATTAAGGACATCACATCACATTACTATACAGTGGACCCCCCATATTCCGTTCTCAGCATTCACGGGCTCACATATTCGCGGATTTTTCTATGGACCATATCTGCCCATTATTTGTGGGAAATTTGCATATTGTCAGTATTTTTCTATGAGAAATAACCACAAATGACTGTATTTTCATATCAGTTTCATGAGTAAATGCACATTTTGTGATAAACTATTTAAAGAACCAGATATAAGCATTTTTAGTGGATTTTTCGTGAGTTTGATTGAACTAACAAAATATGTACTTTTAAGCATTTTTATAAGGGTTCTAAGTATTCACAGATTCCATCTATTTGCTGGGGTCTTGTACACATCCCCCGTGAATATGGGGTGTCCACTGTATACTGTATCCATTAAGTTATGAAGAAAAATTATTGCAGTGTAGAAAACCCTGAAAGTAGAATGTATCTTGGTTGTATACAGTATTCTTTTTCATGTTGCAGGTTGGGTTGTTACGTTATTATGAGGTTCGCCAGGTACCTAATTTCATGTTAGCGTTGCCAGTTGTTATGATTGTTATTTGTCATGCTGCATTATACATGGTAGACAATCCTCAGGTAAGTAACAGTGCATCTGTATTTTGGATACTTGAGAGTGATTATCTGCAACAATTAGTACATTTAGCTTTTCTTGTAGTTTTTGAGGTAAAAGTATACGTGAATAAACTTACACATTGAAAATAATTACAATCATGTTTTTATGTAGATATGTTGGAGCTTTGGCATTCCCCAACCTTCTGTGGATGGTAAGGGGAACAAGAAGAAACCACATTCCTGGCCAGACAAGGGTATTAACTCATGGAGAGTGTTTGTGTACACAGCTCACTCTCTTGGTTTATGTGCATTTTGTGTGCTGTGTATCCATGTTCAGGTAAGCATAATTAAAAACAGTCTTGAAAAGGGGTTTTCCTTTTGAAACCTGTAAGAACTCCACCTATATAAAATTGCATTTTGGAAATTAAGAGGATACAGGTTTACTATATTCAGTTTTACTCAATATATGAAATATTTAGTTTTTCTTAATGTTATTCATTATAAACAATGTCAATTTGTCAATTTACGTAAGCTTTTAACTAATATTGTAGCACTGAGTAAACCATCAAAATTTTAAATGGAGAATATGTCACTTTACAGACTTACAGCAAAGAAGCATTTTTTAGAATTGTTAGGATCTTAAGTGACTGCAGTCCTACTAGTCTTTTTTTGGTTGTAGGTTGTTTTCAAGAGGGAATCCTCTTCAAATGATATCCCAGTACAATAATATGCAGTGTAGATCTGTAAGGTATTCATATCCATAGTTGGAATTAGTATGTATATAGTATTTTGCCATTCATATGCAGTACTTCAGGACTTAATTGGATTAAGCAAGATAACCTGTCTCTTCATTCTTCCTTAAGGGGATAGCTGTTTGAGCTCCCAGAATTAATGGTGATCAACCTGGTCTCCATGCCACTAACAGGGAGTTCTTGATGCTCTTCTCCGCTGCCATATCCAGGGCGGAATTAGTTCTTCTATAACTCCATGAGGTCCCATGTTGAGTGGGTTTTTCCTTTGCTGTTGGCATTTGGCAGTTTCCAGAAACATTTGCTGTGACCCACACTCCCATCTAGAAGTGACCCACACTCCCATCTAGGAGAAGTGGACCATCTTAACATGTTGATGCAGAGGTCTATCTATATGATAAGAACTTCGTTGTCCACCTTTGTCAAATCAAGCTTCTCTCAATCACCTTAGTGAAAGACTAAAGGCTGGGAACCAGGCCTTCAGATTAAAGGGTATAATCTCTTGTTTATGGTGGAGCAGTTAAGAGCTTGAATCAGTATTGTGTTTTTGTGTTTCATGTGAACACTTGAGACAGGCTTTGGACAGAGACTTCACTCTCTGTGCTGTCATTCCATGAGAATGCACATTGGCAAGTAT
>NC_087212.1:28689542-28709964 GCF_015104395.2 Macrobrachium nipponense | reverse complement strand
CATTGGCAAGTATCACAGCCTTCTTGTCAGGTACTCAGAGAGTTAGAATCCCACTCATACTCATTTATTCCTGGGTTTGTATGAAAAAACTCATGAGCTTGTGTCAGTTTCTTAAAGAGAATGATGATTCCTTCAATTGTGACAGTTATGCAACTGTCACTGCCTGTTATGGCACTCTTGTCAGCTGGCACTGGGCTGGAACTTTCATGAGGAGGGAAGGAGATGGGGTTTGTGAGGAAAAGGGTGAGGGGAAGGGTAGAAGTGGTTTCAGGTTTGGAAGGTGGAAGAGGGTTTGGATCAGAAGGAAGGGAAGGTGCAGGTGCAGGAGCTGTCTGAACTGGCTTTGTAGTTTAGTCAACCTTTCCTCTTGGAGTTCGACACTATTTCTGTGGTCTGGGTGGGATCTGCTGTGGTGTTTCTGGAGGTGATTACTGTGTTTCCTCTTGCTGCTTTGCTGTAGGAGTTGGCTCTGACAGTTTTGTAGGTGGAGTGTTCTTCATCCTTGCAACTCTTTCAAACCTGGCAGTACAGCACTTGTTCCAGGCATGGTGTTGAAGGGAATAGTTGGAGCATTGCATGCTACTGCTTCTCCCCTCTTGTAGGCTTCAAGTCACTGCTTCATTATGTGTGGATTGCTGCATATTCTTCACCTCTCCTTTGCTGTACAGCAGCTGCTATAGTGTCCAAATCTCTGGCACTTGAAGTGTCATAGTGGCTTTGGTGTAAAGGTTTCTGTTGGGAAAGATCTCCATACTCCAAGGGAAACTTGTGTTGGAATCTCCATTGAAGGTGGTGATGACTTTTCTCATGGGATTCCTGATTTCCTTATGAACCTCTGGGCTCCTAGAACATTCTGCAGCTATGGAATGGGATGCCTCAGCTATAGAATGGGACCCAAAGGCAGGGCAGTCTAGTTGTTGCATATGACTGCCTTCCTAACACTCTCAGATGGATCTAGCAGTTGGAGGTTGGTGTTGGCTCATAGAAAGTCAGCTGTGTCTTTTGTCTTGGGTGTAATAATCATGTTGACTTCCAGGTTGGGTTTCACTGAGATGCTCAGCTGTGGGTTCTTCTCCAGTTCTGCTACTACTGCATAAGCTGTCATCTCTCCTTGAGCAGTCGCTTAGTATTTTGGGAGGGATGGCAAGAGATTCATCTTCTGATGCGGCAGCAGAAGGGCTGGGTGGCACACAATCTTCCTCTGATGCAGCAGCAGAAGGGCTAGGTGACACAGGGTCTTCCTTCACTGGTTCCAGGATGAGTCTAAAAATTAAACCTCTCTGAAAATTGCTTTCCCAGTTGTCCAAGATCACCTGTTGGTGTTTGGTGAATTTAGCTCATGGTCCTTCGAAGTATGGTAGTATTTTATAATCAAAGTAAAGGGTTTTGTGATATCAATAGTTTCCCACTTATTCTTAATATTGGGTTTCTTTCCAATTTTAAAGGAATACATTCATGCGGATATGAAGTTTGTAATACCTCAAGGCGAGGTCATTCAGGTAAGTTTGGGTAACAGTAAAAAAAATGCTACTAAATGCTTATTTCTAGTGTTTATACACTAAATATGACCCTAACCTTGCTCCCAAGGTATTAAGCTAACTTTTCAATGAAATTACAGTTACTGAAATTTCACTTAAAAGACAGCTTAATGCATTACCCTTAAAAAAGAAACAAATGGTTGACATAAAAATAGATTACATATATCATAAAAGGTACTGTACTTGCCACACTAGTGCATTTACAGTAGGTACAGTACATACTACATATACTAATGTTACCCCTAATTCATGGCATGCCATTTTCTTTTTCACTGAAAGGAAAAGACATTTTCTTGTGTCACTAGGTAAACCTGATAATTTGCAGTCATAACAAAGGTACACAATTCAATAATACAGAAAATGTTTGTAATAGTAGAGGGTAAAGGCAAATTCAATCAATTCAAAATTAAAAATGGTACGTACTTGTATAGGTAAAGATGTAGAGAAATAATTAATAAGTTGTAAAAATATGTGAGCACATTAAAAGTAGTGGATAGACCATAATACAAGTTTTCCGCACCAATTTTTCTCTTAAAAGCATGAAAACTTAAAAATGCTTCAAAAATTAAACAATTTCTGCTGGGGTATAATCTTTGAAATGTGCGGTAACTTTGCGAATGGGTATCACTTCTTGCAAAAGTACATTAACTGTACGTGCTGCAATGACTTTGTATCATATTTGTGCATCTGAACAGGGTAATGCGGTCTCAGAACCTCAAGATGACCTGGTAGCCCCGTTATGGCCGAAAGCAGAGTGGTTTCCAGACCTACTGGAACTCCTAGTAGATGTGCCAAGAGAGTTACCTCCATGGAGCAACTTCTGTGTCAGCCTCACGTGGAGAGGTACCACCAGTCGGTGAAGTCCCTATCGCTTCACGGGTGGAGACTGTCCAAGTATCTCCTCCGAGAGCGAGGGTTTTCCGCAGAAAGCAGCAAACTCAGATGCAGGTAATATCAGAAAAAACATCCGCGACAGTATACCATAAGGAAGTGGTCAGCATACTGTGATTGGTGTCGTAGGGGGAACGTGTCTCCACTCGTACCACTATTCAGCAGTTAGCAGACTTTCTGATACATCTCAGAACAGAAAAACATATGACTGTATCTGCAGTGAAGGGGTACAGGGCTGCTCTAGCCTCAGTCTTACGAATGAAAGGAGTGGACATATCGTCTTCATGGGAGTTGGCCATGCTGATGAGGAGCTTTGAACAGTCATAGCCCACCAAAGGAGCTAAAAAAAACCCAAAAACAGATTGGGATCTGACCAAGGTACTGAGTAGTCTGACAAAACCCCCTTACGAACCACTAAGGCAGTCCACGGATAGGAGCCTTGACCCTGAAGACAGTCTTCTTATTGGCCCTGGCTTCAACAAAAGGGTGGGGGAGCTACATGGCCTCTCATATCTCATAAAGCACTCGAGAGGTTGGAGATCAATGGTGTGTGAGTTTGTCCCGAATGTCGTGGCAAAGACCCAAAATCCAACAATAGTAGACGGCAGATTCGACTCCTTTACCATACCTTCCTTGGCAGACTTTGTAGACAACGACAAAGCTGAAATGCTCCTGTGCCCCGTCAGGGCACTAAGGGAGTACTTAAAGAGAACAAGGCACCTCAGGCCGGGGTGCCAGAGTTGTTCGTAAGTACAGGACGGAACAAGAAGGAAGTGTCCAAGAATACAATATCATTTTGGCTAAGGGAGACAATCAGAATGCTTATACTGCAGAAGACAGAGGGTCAGATAGCCAGGTGGGAGCTAGAAGCTCATGACATCAGGGGTGTGAGTGCTTCCCTAGCATTTAAGAAGAACATGTCTGTGGATAAAATTCTGAAAGCTGGCGTGTGGAAGCGCCAAACAACTTTCACCTCATTTTATTTGAAAGATGTTGCCCATAGATCCTTGGACACCTTTTTCCTTGGGTCCAGTGGTGGCGGCCCAACAAGTGATATAGTTCTCCAGTTGCCCCTGGCGGGTCAGTTTGCGTCTAGTCTAAGATGAAGGTATGAAAGTAGAATGAATGGGATGACTGGTCCTTTTTTCTTTACTACTTTCTTCCTACTCCTTTAACTACGGGCCAATGGCTGAAGGAGAGTACCGTCATGTGCTGGAACGGACTAGATGCAGGTGAGATGGTCAGCCATACTGTGAAGCTATCTTAGCTGATGATATACTTTTCAGTAGCAACACACCCCTCTGGATAATAAGGAAAGATGGGGGTCAAGGTGGAGGTCCAGTCGCAAGGGACAAGAGTAAACAAAAAGTAGAATGGTATCTACACCCAGTGGGAGGAAACCAATAGATCCGCTTATATCTTTGGTCCTAGGTTCATTGTCCATTCTCTAGAATTTACCTATATATTCGGAAATGGAGAAGGTGGCAAACTTCCAGTCAGTTGTAGAGACTTACCTCCCTCCAATAGTAAGTCTATCCTAATGTTAAGACCGAAGGTTTGTTTCGTGTATGAACAAATACCAAATTTGTAACTAATTTGTATTTTTTTTTCATAACTAACAAACTGGAGGTCTTAACAGTTAAAGGCCCACCTCGAACCACACCCTCCTAGCAGTCTCAAACTGGGTTAGAAATATAACTGATGGGTCACAGGTAGCCGTGGGCATTCTGGGTATACATGCCCCGTGGACCTGGTATAGATGCCATTGTCCCTGGATCTCACAAGTGTAATTTTAATTCTACCGGTTTCCAGCTTGGCGCTAGTAAATCCTAATGTTAAGACCTCAGGTTTGTTAGTTATGAAAAATACAAATTAGTTACAATTTGGTATTTTTCATACAGATTTTGCCCATAAAAGCGTGAATACTTATAAATTACTTTAAAAATTAAGTATAAACACTTCTTAAGGGTTTCTTGAGGATATCGCAAACCTTGCTTCTGTGGAAAAATTACGTATGCCAATTAGTTAGGTTTCAATGGAAAAGTTCATTGTTGTCTGTGAATTCGCTTAACTTGAAAAAATTTCCATGAGATCGAGATATTACTGTACACACTTCCAACGGATAACTCATGGAGTTGAACATTTGTTATGATGTTTACGTATATTTTTCCTAAGATAATACAAAAGTATTTTTTTTTATTGGCGAGTTTTGCCCACATCTTAAAATCTTGACAATACTGATTCTACACATTTTTAGTACAATACAGTGGTACCTCGAGATACGAAATTAATCCGTTCCGTTTAGACGGCCTTCGTATTATGAGTTTTTCGTAACTTGGAACACATTTTACATGTAAAATGGCTAATCCGTTCCAAGCCCTCCAAAAAAAAACCCAGTAAATTATATTTCCAGCCTAAAACACATGTTCTAGGTTTACGACGGAAGAAATATGACTCCAAAAAGGCAAAATACTGTACATACTTGAGTAATATTCAACTGCATGTAATGTTCAACCCCAGTTTTTACTGCATATATTAGACTTTAGCATATGTCCCTTAGCAATAAGCCTAGCCTATGTTAGCGTTGCTACTGTAAGCCTAGTCTATGATTCTGACATCTAAACCTAAGAGCTAAAAGCTTAGAATATGCCAATAAAATGTATAAATAATCAGTATGTACTCATTTCAAATAATTATTAATTATCATTAACTATAATACACAAACAAACAAAAAACAAACCTTCCGATCGATTGTTTACATCCAGCTCTTACCCGTCTTAGAGTATCGAATGTGCGCCAAGCAATCATTTTTCCTAGCACACAGTAAGCCATAAATTGTCATTAGTATCTCTCTTCAACTAATGAAACCACCAAACAGTATAATAACCATTCATTTCTATTCTTTTATTCTATCTTTACCTAATGAAGATACCGAGTTACTGACAGCTATAATGAAACATGCGTATACATAACGTAATAATAAACAGAAGAAAGAATTCTAAAAAACTACGTATTTGTTGGCAGTTCTGATTTAATTTTATATTTTATGATATTTAATTCACAATTTTTTTTATTAAATGTATTGCATGTACTCATTTCAAATAATTATTAAGTACCCATTAACTATAATAAACAAACAAAAAAAAGCTTCCAAACGTCTGTTTACATCCAGCACTTACGAGTATCAAACGATCGCCAAGCAATCACTTTTACACAGTAAGCCATAAATTTTCATTATCTCTCTTCAACTACTGAAACTACCAAACAGTATAATCCATTCATTTCTATTCTTTATTCTATCTTTACCTAATGTTTTCTTTATTAAATGTATTGCATGAATAAGTTTTTTCAATTTACAGCAACCTTTTACCAATAGAATACTTAAAGCACAAGGGGTAGATGCTGACCAATAGAAGAGCAGGACCTTATGGGGTGACTAGCATCAGGAACCAATGGGAGAGCGGGAGGATGGTGGCGAGTTTACTCAGTTGGTGGCGCGGGAGTTTTAAAATTGTTCTCGGTGGTCCGGGGAAATCTCGGGACTTTACAGCAACAACCTTTCGTATCTTGAAAACTTTTCGTATGTAGAGCAGTAAAATTTTTCGCATTGGCTTTTCGTAACTTGGATTTTTCGTAAGTTTGAGGCCTTTCGTATCTCGAGGTACTACTGTAATTCTAATAGTTTATTTATTTTATTTATTTTACCAACTAATTTGCATCAGCTGATAGTGTTATTTAATTAATAATTTGGGGGTCATCTTATTCCATGAACATACCTCTAAACAGTACATTTTTACATGAAAAATTGGGTGTCGTCTTATTACACCAAATCACCTTATACGCTGGCATACGGCAAACGCCAGTTATCGGGCAGGGGTTCTGTTCTCAGCGTGGGTTGCTGATAAACAAAAACCGCCATTAACCGAAACTCGGTGATTTATGGTGCTTGTGGCGCCAAGTTTTTTGGTTAGGTATGCTATGGCGCCATAACTCTAATATCAGACCTTATGGCACCGATAACTGAAACTTGGTCCATTATGGCGCCATAAATCGCTGTTTTTATGATGCTAGACAAGCACTGCAAAACCCGGATCGCCATTAACCGAGTCCAACAATAACCGGGCAGTGCCTTGTTACGTATATGTATGATATATATACATACTCAGATTACTGTTCTTTTTTTATGGTTGTATGTGTTTGAGTTTCACAGAATGTTGTTATTGGAAGTAAACTGTGCTTGTGTATTCAATTCCAAAATCCAAAAAGAATAAATAAACTGAAATAACATGTGGCACTGCCTTTGTTGCTGCTCAAGAACTAATAGCATCAGATTTAAATAAGTGCTGGATCATGGAAGTTGCCATACCACAGAGTGACAGATGAAAGAGTTGAAACCATATTTATTCATCTGACATTGACCACAGAGGGTATTTTTACCTGAATTCACTGCTTTATGCCCCACTGAGAGTGCCTAAAGTCTTGAGGTCCTTGTACTGTATCTTTAAACACTTGCAAAGTCCCCATATGCTTTCCTCCTACTTAGTGATTTAGGCTGTATTATGATGAACAGGATTGTGATAACTAACTTTTTCTATAATAAGATCAGTTTTTGTACAGTCATTATACAGGATCCTCCTCCCTTCGCCACTTTCTCAGAAAGAGAAAGTCATAATAGAATGAGGAGCATCAGTAATAGGAAATTGATCGAGTCTGTGCATTGAGCTAGTCTGTTCAGAAATTGCTGCTTTGTACACCTGGATGCATCATCCCACATGGTTCAAGGTTTTTTGCTTAGTGCACCTAGATGTATCCCGCACAGTTCACGGTTTATATCAATGGCGTACAGTGCCATTCATACGGTTACTGAACTAAAATTGTTGTTCACTCCCAACTATTTCAGGAAAGAATATAATATTATGGTTTGTACATCATGATATACAAATACATATTCTGTTAATATGACATTTTCATATTACTGTTTGTTCATACACGAAACAAACCTTCGGTCTTAACATTAGGATTTACTAGCGCCAAGCTGGAAACCGGTAGAATTAAAATTACACTTGTGAGATCCAGGGACTAATGGCATCTATACCAGGTCACGGGGCATGTATACCCAGAATGCCCACGGCTACCTGTGACCCATCAGTTATTTTCCTACCGCCTTTAAGATAAGACGTGTTACTGTCTATCTCATTTAAAGCCGGTTTTTCAGTTTGCCCGTTCTTTATCCATTTCATTTTTTATTTTTCATTCCTTCTTTCTTTCTCCAAGTGTGATCAGTGTGTGGTAAGAGTGTATACGTGGTATGATGGAGAATTTTGCCTCGACATCGGATCGTCTACCGTTTCGAAGAGGAGACAAAGGTAATGTCCAGGAGTCAGTGGCTTTCCATGTTCTAGGTTCCTAACTTCGGTGTCGCGGATCCTCATCCAACGTGTAGTAGGTGCAGGAAAACGTATGTACAGTTACTAATCCGTGTTCTGTTTTGTCGCGGTTGGTCGGTGGAAAACAGTGGAAGAAGTTCTATGGGAAAAGCCAATACAAAAGGAAGGTAAGGGGGTGACGCCATCTTTGGATGACCAAACCTTACCGGCTTCTTTTGTATCGGTAATAAACCAGGCTGCTCCATATGTTTCTCCACCTGCTTTTGAATTGTCTCATACCCTTCGGTTTCTCCTAGCGGTTCTGTATCGGAAACGTCAGGAGGGGGCCTTGGGTAATTTTTATGAATAATTTGCACTCTCCTTTGTTTCCCAGCAAGTAGAGGGGGAGATCCGCCATCTTTGTTCCAGGCTCCTGCTACTCAAGCGCATAAGGTTAGATGGTACATGGTCAGCGCTAGGCCTACCAGGCGTACCAACCTTGGATGGTCTGCTTGCGCATTATATGACGTCACGGTTCCAGCAGGATCCGGCAGCGCTGAATGTTCCTCATCCCCCGGCTTGCAATTTATGGGAATTAATGCCGCGGCTTCACATTCCCACTCAGTATTTACAGCGATACAGAACGTGATGGGAGGTAGTTTGGCAGCAAACGTGCGGTTGCCAGCAGAAACCTCTCAGTCTCTCCTACGAGAGGGATGACGTCACAACATACGTCACACTCTGATATGGCAGGCGTGATGACGTCACAGACCGATTCTCGGCCTTTTTCGCTGCACCCAGACGCTAATACGCCTTCTGACCCGTCAATGCAAACTGTAATGCAGAAATTACAGGATATAGAGAAGAGAATGAATAAGAGAGCAAAAGAAAAAGTGTGATTCGCCTTCTTCGTCTTCTTCCTCTAGTTCGGCGTCATCGCTAAGTCCGATAACGTCACGGCGAGCGCCAGTCAAGCGTTGGAGGAGGATTCGGGAGTTCCTGGCGGATCCTCGGGCTAAGAGGAGAAGAATCAATTCTTCCTCTTCTTCGGACCAAGACTGTCATTTCCAGGTCAGCAAGAAGGTCGGAAATCATGGCTATTAAGCACAAGGTTGGCAGACGAAAGCCGTTAGCAAGAATCCGAACAAGCCGAGAGATGGTGACAGGGCCGGCCGGACTAGCGGCCGAGGCTGGACGTTGCCAGTTCGGATCGCAAAAAACTGCGATACCTCTGGTAAAATCGACGTTGGCGGCGAAAGGTGCAGCAGAGGATGGAATGCAGGTCCCAGTTTCGCCCGTAAGGCCGTTCAAAATACGTACGAAGGACGATAAGGCTCCTATTAAAAGTACGAAAAATAAAGAGTTGGCACCTCGGCGGATACGTTCGTGGAAGGCGTGTCCGTCTGGATAGAAGGTCGAGGCCGGGCTCGCCGATGCTCGAAAACGATGCCAATGCTAATAGAGACGAACTTATCTCTGTCTTAAGGGAGCCTTCATCTTGGAGATCTAGACGAGATTCTCGCTCTAGATCCGTGAGCAGAGAAAGAGTGAGACGTTCTCGTTCCCCTGCTGACTATCCGGGATCGAGCCAACAGCGGCCAGCAAAGATCAAAGAGACCGTGGCCGTAGGGGCAGGCGGCCGTGGAATTCCGGGCCGTCTGTCAGAAGATAGAGGCGAGACAACATCCCTTGTGACGGAGAGTGGTACACTAGAACCGGAGGAAGGAGAAAACCAAGAGTTTCTGGCCTCGTATGCAGAGGTTATTGATTTGATTCGTCAATTCAATAGCCTTTCGGAGAAGACAGAAACACCGGCCAGTATGCTTCCTCCTGGAATTGACATGGCGTTTGGACTAAAGAGGATACCAAGGTGTCGTATGAATTGCCTTGTTCGAGTCATGCGGGAATCGGTCTTGCAACACGTAAACGCAAAGATTGCAGGGAGGGGATAATTCCTTAAGATCTAATAGATCATTTAAATTTATTCCCCCTCCAATGATAAAGCAAAGGAAATAGTTATACGACACCGAAGGTCCCTTTGCTTGTCTAGACAAATGAACCCTAATGTTGTAAGGTTAAGGCCTGGATTAACCTTGGATCAGGTTAAAATGGAGTGCCCTTCGATGACGTACCAAGAGGCTGCTACGTTAGAAGCAACAGCTTCTTCTGTCTTTCAGGCTGCTTCCTGGTTAGACCTTTGGTCAACAGCAGTGGCGAAAATTGGATCCTCGGAAGCAACAAGGAAAGTAGTGGATGAACCATTGTTCATTAGATTACTACAGTCAGGTTCCAAGGCGATTGCGTACCTGACAAACGTAAGTGCCCAAATGTTTGGGCAAATATCCTGCTAATGAGGAGAGATGCAGCATTGGCTAGACTAAGCCGCAATGTGGATTTGGATTCCCTGTTAGCATGAGGAATGGGATATCTTGGAATCGCAACTGCTGTTGCCAGAGGTCATACTGGAAGAGAGGCGATAGATAGAAGAAGGATGGACACTAACGATAGGTTGGTGCAACAGGCAGTTAGGAAAACGTCTAACAGTCAAACTACTCCTTTGTAGGGAAGACAACAGCAGATGTCTCGAAAGAAGACAGTGAGACATAGCATCCCTAATAGAGTCACAAGACCCTCTTCCCCAAAGAGGATAACTCACGGCCCTTTCACAATAGAAAACAACAGAGGAAGGGGCAATAGGGGAAGAGGGAGAGGCTCAAGAAGATAGGATGGGCGCCTCCCATCACTCGGCCACACCAGTGGGGGGTTGCCTGGCAAATCACTGGAAGGTGTGGCAGGAACTAGGGGCAGAGCAGTGGGTGGTGGATGTTCTCAGGATCGGGTATTTGATTCCGTTCGATTGGTTAACCCCGTTTCCCCGTTCCATGAACAAGATCAGCCATTACCACCCCACGTCACTTATTATGCCCCACAAATCTCAGAAGGCCACTATTCTGCAGGACGAAGTGAAGAAGATGATGGAAAAAGGAGCTGTGCAACAAGTATGCAGTCCGACAAAAGGCTTCTACAGCAGGATTTTCCTGGTACCCAAGCCAACGGGGAGTGGAGGACAGTAATAGACCTGTCAGCGCTGAATCTGTTTATAAGGAAACCAGTGTTTCAAGATGGAAACTCCGAAAACGGTTCTACAAGCAGTCAGAATCGGAGACTTTATGCTGACAGTCTATCTAAAGGACGCATACTTTCAGATAACCAGTCCATCAGTCTTCAAGGAAAATTTCTCCGCTTCAGTCTTGCAGGGAAAGCTTTCGAATTCAAGGTCCTGTGCTTCGGATTGACAACGTCTCCTCAAGTTTTTACAAGAGTGTTCACCCTCGTGTCGGCGTGGGCGCATGCTCAGTGGGGATCAGGCTAATAAGATATCTGGACGATTGGCTGGTGATAGCAAAGTCCAGGGAGAAATTACTCAGGGACAGGGCGGCCCTCCTGCAGCTTTGTCACAGCCTAGGTATTGTGGTGAATCAGCAGAAGTCGCAATTGGATCCAAGTCAACGTTTTGGAATATCTGGGAATGGGTGATAGACACAACACAGCCAAAGTATTCCCGACAGACCAAAGAGTAGAGAAATGCAAACAAGTGGTGAATGCCTTTCTGGGAAAGCAGACACAGCCAGCAAGACAGTGGCAGGTGGTGCTGGGAATCCTAACCTCCCTGGAGAAGCTAGTACCACAAGGAAGGCTACACCTTCGGTCCCTACAATGTAGGATGAGGAGTTTTGGTCACAACAGGTAGATCACCCGTACGAGCAACAATTCCCTTGTCGGCAGAAGTGAGGAAAGACTTGCTGTGGTGGGTGAACGACGACAATCTGACAGTGGGTGTCCCCCTTCAACAATCCTCCCCAGACCTCTTGCTGTTCCTCGGATGCGTACTCTAAGGCTGGGGGAGCCCATATGGAGGAGTTGATGGTGTCAGCAAAATGGAGTTGCAAGGACAGAGAACTCCATATAAACGTGCTGGAGTTGAAAGCAGCTTTTCTGGCTCTACAAGAATTCAGGGAGAGAGTAAAGGGACACTCAGTGGTATTGATGTCAGACACACCACAGTAGTAGCTTATATAAACAAGCAAGGAGGCCTAGTTTCTCGGCAGTTACATGTGATGACAGTTCAACTTCACCAGTGGGCTATAGAGAACCTGGTAGACATCAAGGCCAGGTATATTCCGGGAAAAAGAAACATAGTGGCCGACAAGTTGAGCCGCAGGGATCAGATTCTGGGAACGGAGTGGTCCCTACACCAACAGGTAGTGGACAGGATGCTCATGTTGTGGGAAGGACCGATCATAGACCTATTTGCAACCAGGTACAACAAAAGTTGGAAGTGTATTGTTCAGTAGTCCCGGACGCAGAGGCAGTAGCAGAAGATGCGCTACAACACCCCTGGGACAATCTGGACGTGTACGCATTTCCTCCATTTTGTCTAATCCGTCAGGTTCTGAACAGGGTAATGCGGTCTCAGAACCTCAAGATGACCCTGGTAGCCCCGTTATGGCCGAGAGCAGAGTGGTTTCCAGACCTACTGGAACTCCTAGTAGATGTGCCAAGAGAGTTACCTCCATGGAGCAACCTTCTGTGTCAGCCTCACGTGGAGAGGTACCACCAGTCGGTGAAGTCCCTATCGCTTCACGGGTGGAGACTGTCAAGTATCTCCTCCGAGAGCGAGGGTTTTTCGCAGAAAGCAGCAACTCAGATGGCAGGTAATATCAGAAAATCATCTGCGACAGTATACCAAGGAAAGTGGTCAGCATACTGTGATTGGTGTCGTAGAGGGAACGTGTCTCCACTGTCGGTACCACTATTCAGCAGTTAGCAGACTTTCTGATATATCTCAGAACAGAAAAACATATGTCTGTATCTGCAGTGAAAGGGGTACAGGGCGGCTCTAGCCTCAGTCTTACGAATGAAAGGAGTGGACATATCGTCTTCATGGGAGTTGGCCATGCTGATGAGGAGCTTTGAACAGTCATGCCCACCAAAGGAGCTAAAAGCCCCAGAGTTGGGATCTGACCAAGGTACTGAGTAGTCTGACAAAACCCCCGTACGAACCACTAAGGCAGTCCACGGATAGGAGCCTGACCCTGAAGACAGTCTTCTTATTGGCCCTGGCTTCAACCAAAATGGGTGGGGGAGCTACATGGCCTCTCATATCTCATAAAGCACTCGAGAGGTTGGAGATCAATGGTATGTGAGTTTGTCCCAGAATTCGTGGCCAAGACCCAAAATACCAACAATAGTAGACGGCAGATTCGACTCCTTTACCATACCTTCCTTGGCAGACTTTGTAGACAACGACAAAGCTGAGATGCTCCTGTGCCCCGTCAGGGCACTAAGGGAGTACTTAAAGAGAACAAGGCACCTCAGGCCGGGGTGCCAGAGGTTGTTCGTAGTACAGGACGGAACAAGAAGGAAGTGTCCAAGAATACAATATCATTTTGGCTAAGGGAGACGATCAGAGATGCTTATACGGCAGAAGACAGAGGGTCAGATAGCCAGGTGGGAGCTAGAGCTCATTGACATCAGGGGTGTGAGTGCTTCCCTTGGCAATTTAATCAAGAACCATGTCTGGGGTACAAAAATTCTGAAAGCTGGTTGTGTGGAAGCGCCAAACAACTTTCACCTCATTTTATTTGAAAGATATTGCCCATATGATCCTTGGACACCTTTTCCTTGGGTCCAGTGGTGGCGCCCAACAAGTGATATAGTTCATCCAGTTGCCCCTGGCGGGTCGTTTTGCGTCTAGTCTAAGATGAAGGTATGAAAGTAGAATGAATGGGATGACTGGTCTTTTTTCTTTACTACTTTCTTCCTACTCCTTTAACTACGGGCAATATGAAGGAGAGTACCGTCATGTGCTGGAACGGACTAGATGCAGGTGAGATGGTCAGCCATACTGGGAAGCTATCTTAGCTGATGATATACTTTTCAGTAGCAACACACCCCTCTGGATAATAGGGAAAAGAGGGGTGAAGGTGGGGATCCAGTTGCAAGGGACAAGAGTAAACAGTAGAATGGTATCTACACCCAGTGGGAGAAAACCAATAGATCCGCTTATATCTTTGGTCCTAGGTTCATTGTCCATTCTCTTAGAATTTCCCTATATATTCGGAAATGGATAAGGTGGCAAACTCCCAGTCAGTTGTAGAGACTTACCTCCCTCCAATAGTAAGCCTATCCTAATGTTAAGACCGAAGGTTTGTTTCGTGTATGAACAAATACCAAATTTGTAACTAATTTGTATTTTTCATAACTAACAAACCTGAGGTCTTAACAGTTAAAGGCCCACCTCGAACCACCCCTCTAGCAGTCTAAACTGGGTTAGAAATATAACTGATGGGTCACAGGTAGCCGTGGGCATTCTGGGTATACATGCTCCGTGACCTGGTATAGATGCCATTAGTCCCTGGATCTCACAAGTGTAATTTTAATTCTACCGGTTTCCAGCTTGGCGCTAGTAAATCCTAATGTTAAGACCTCAGGTTTGTTAGTTATGAAAAATACAAATTAGTTACAAATTTGGTATATTTATAGTAACTGTTCTTTCGCAGGTAACAACAAGGTTGTTATGCTCAAGTTGTCCAGTTATTTATTGGTTTGCAGCCCACTTACTTACTGACCAGACTAAAAAAGAAGGGAAGGATGAGAGGCAGTGTGTTGAAATCCGGGCTGAAGCAGTAGAAAACATGAACAGCTTTTACAAGGTTGCCCTTTTATCAGAGTTTCCCAAGTCATTTTGGGGTCAGGTAATTTTATCATATTTTCTATTGTATTGTTTTGTTGGAGTCATATTGTATTCTAACTTCTTACCTTGGACTTAAGGCCAAATTGTATTACAGTTTGTCATTTGTTTTATGTATATTTTTTAAAAATGAAGTACAGTTTACTGTACGTATTTCAATTACTGCATTTGATAATGAAACTAATGGTAAAAGTGCTTGGAAAATATTCATTATTGATCAGTCCTACAAGATGATATTCAGTCCAAGGCTTTGTTCATATTGCAAAACTTGATCATCCAAGGTTGTAGTTTGGTAAAGTTTATAATTAAATTGTATAAAGAGTATTTCGTGTTTTAGAGTGCTCAATATTTGAGCTTGATGAAATTTTGGTATAACCGTGTTGGTTTCAAGTTAAATTTTTCAGCTTAACACTAAGAGTATGAGGTTCAGTTTTAAAGACTTAATATAAGGTTTAGTCCCAATGAAGGTGTCTTGCAAAGATGGCATAATCAAGGGCTTTGGTAGTGCATTATACCTGCCGAGTTGTTTTCAGATTTGGCAACCTGCATATAAAAAAAAAGTCTGTGGAGATAATAATAGGTTTGGCTAAATTGATTTTTCTCCCTTCATAAAGTATAAAATATTTCATGAACTTGGAAATGTAAACTGCTGATATTTATGAGAACATTTTGATTGTCTACAAAACCTCATAGAACTTAAATGAAATAAGTTTAAATTCTTCATTCATACTATAGTTGAAGCATTCCTATGAGAATTATCTCGAGGAGATATGAATTGTCCATGGTAGCATAGAATTATTTTTACTTATCTAGATTCACACAACTAATGCAGTGTTTTATATGTAAAGCAGTAGTAAATAATAAGAACTGATATTCTTAAACTTGTGCAAACTTACATTACTAATGTAATGCTTTATTAATAGCAAAGTAACTTACAAGAATAGTGTATATTATATACATAACTTGACCTAAAATTTTGTTCCAGTGAAATAAGTTAGGAAAATTACTACAGATTTGTTTCTTTTTGATGTGGAATATTTTAATCAGTGACCTTATGAGGAATAAGAATGTCCAGAAACCTAAACTCTTTCTTTTTGATCCAGGAAATAATTTTAGTATGAAGGGGAGTTGTTTCATCATAACCAAATAAATTGTATATGGCCTTATTTCTTTTGACATGGAAATCTCAGTCACACTAAACTCATCTTAGTCAACAATGAAGAGCCTTTACAGGGCATGCTTAATTCAACAAGATACAGCATACACAATCTGTGTGATTCTCAATCTGTGTGATTTCCCTGGAATACTGTTTCCCATTTTTTTTTGTAGTACATACCTTCATTATTTTCATTCATCCGATAATATTTGTGCCTTTAGTAATTTTTGTTTTGTCTATTGATTTTACCAATAACTTTATATTCATTTAATTTTTCTGATTGTGTAAGTGCTGGGAGCTGGCACATGATACATTCCCTTTTTGTTACTGTATATCTTATTTCCATCTTTATCTTTGTTTCCTTGATAATTTTGTGAATTTCTTATTTTGTCTGATTGTTATTGAGAGTTCATTTAGTGTTTCATTAACTTTTTGGGGTTGGGGTTTTGTTTATTTTTACCTTTTTATTCATACGTTTCTTTTTTCTAGTTTTGTATGCTCTAATGAATGTTAGCCAGATAGCATTCTTCTGTGAGTCTGACCCCCTAATGTTAGTCACTTTTTTATGTGATGTGTGATGCACTTACTTATGTTTCCTCAACATGCTGTCAGGTCTGCCTGAGTGATTCATGTACATAATTAATGATTAATGTCATCACTGAACAAGGGCCTACATTTCTTGTCTTATCATGTAAGGGACACACATGTTCTCCTCAAGTGGCATGAGATATGCCGCGACTGGAAAATTTACCCAGAAGAAATTTTACAATTGTCACATATCCAAGACTTTGGCTGATGCCTCATCTGATTTTTCTGTTTGTGGCCATGTATCTGGATTCCTTTCTCTGGTGCCCTTACAAGGAATGAATTTCATCAAATGATGCTTCTTTGTGAGCTGAGCTGTGTCACCTCCCTCAGTCAGATCACAGAGGGCCATTGCCTAGCTGATAATAAGATGTATCAGAAGTCTGCTACCTAGGCTTCTGACTCAAATATACTGATGTATTGTCTGCTGGCCAGAGTTGAGCTTGCTTCTCCAGGATGTGCAGTGATTGCTGCATGCAGCCTCTGACACATGGGCTAGATATTTGACCCATGCCTTCATTCTGAATTTGTCTGAGCCTTAGACATTGAAGTCTCCAATTATACCTCCTTTGATGCCACTCATCCACTTATTAATGAAGTTGAGGGGTTCACGCTTGACGCTTTGTCACCTTTGATTGCCTACATCATAAGGTGTTTTTTGTTACGCAGTTGGCTATGTTACTCAAGCAGTTGCATTCATTGAAAGATTTTTTTCCCCATTCCTTGACCTCTGGAGATATTTTTCCCCCCTTCCTTGACCTCTGGAATGTTGCTTTAGGTTGAAATCTTAGTCACTAACTATTATTGCCACCTGCACCCTCACCTTCCACATTAGTTTTTCTTGGGCTCATGTATTGCCCTCATTAACAAGGCCATTCATCTTGTCCTTATTGTGATGACGTTAATGGTGTAATTTGTGATAGTTAACATCAAGAGGTTTCTTCTCTGTGACGAACTTTTGGTGAAGTATTGCTGACTTGGTAAAATACGAGTTATTTCACTGTGGACTGAGCCTGTGAATTGTTAATCATGGCTGGTGATCATATCCATCTACTCAATGAAGTCTCACCTGTTACCTTTGGTTTCTCTGCATTTTGGTTTGATATGTTGCTGAGGTACTTGGATGTCTATGCAGTTGGACCCGTTTTGATCTTGTGTCATTTTTTCTCATGCCTTGGTGAACTTGTTGGAGGTACCTGGAAGTTTTATATACGAACCCATTTCTTAGAATGCTGGCCATTTCCCATCCCTACAACTGAGCATGCACAGTAGAGACTTTTGTAATCATGACATGAAGGAGTTTGGTTGGACTGGAATTTCCAGATCCTAGGAAACATGGGCAATATGTATATGATTTAAGGATATATAAGAAAAGTCTTCTGTGTAATAAAAACAAATGTTACAATTTGAAATGTACGATTACTATGATGGTGGTCTACTGTGAATATATAAAACATAGGATGCAAAATAATGAACAGTTTTCCAATCCATCTATAATTGTGTATAATTGGATTTCATTTTCTTGTTTCTGGCCAGTTTGTCTTATAAACTTCATTAACTTCCATTTGATTTTTTTCCTCCAGAAAATGGTGACTATATACCCATCTTTTCATTTAGTACATTCAAGTTTTTTTTAATTTATTGGTTGATGTCATAGAAAACCACAAAGATTATGTTTCAAGATGTAGTTAGTATAATTATTATTTACGAGCTGTCCACTTGCATTGCATTCATGAATGAATACATTTTACTGGTGTGATGTTTTTGGCCCTGTATATTCATGTATAATTTATGTTTACTTGATGCACCATTGTAAATTTTTCTTACTGAAATAATGAGTTTTAATCAAGACATTTGTTAACCAATCTTGAAGGAATTGTGTGATACTGTCTCATTTTGTCAACTCTAGTTTTTAAAGCTGTCATTGGAAAATAAGTTTAATTTCAATTTTCTTTTTAGTTAAAAGAACTTATAGTTTGGAGTTCCTGTCAGCATTGTATAAATTTAACTTCAAATTGAGTTAGCTTCTTTATTAAGTTGTGTGAAAGGAACTTGAATATGTTAATGAATCATGTAATAATCATTAATCTAGTCATATATTTGTAGAGTAGTAGTTAAAGTAGGATATTTATTAAGTTGTGTGAAAGGAACTCGAAAATGTTAATAAATCATGTAATTATGGTTACTCTAGTCATATACTATTTGTAGAGTAGTAAAATAGGATATTTTCATTGTACCATTAATGCAACATTTTGAATAACAGTTTTACTTAGGTATTAAAGAATTAAAACCCATTTTACAGATGCTTTTATCTACAGGCTATTAGCTTGGATGAGTCCTTACAGCATTGAACAACTCATTTTGAGAGGTTCAGTTCTGAACACTAGTGAACTTTGGACATGTTATTGCAGTCTTCCAATTCACGTGAAAATAACCTCTCTGTGACCCCCTCTTCACATTGAATGGATCACTTTGCCCTTCAACTTTCATTCTGTATGTGATGAAAGTGTATTAGTGTATTTTTATTTGGTAATTTCTCCTTTTGTTTGCTGTAGTAATTGCATACAGTTGGCACTGT
This sequence comes from Macrobrachium nipponense, assembly GCF_015104395.2. NCBI lineage: Eukaryota > Metazoa > Arthropoda > Malacostraca > Decapoda > Palaemonidae > Macrobrachium > Macrobrachium nipponense. The sequence goes on along the minus strand of NC_087212.1, from coordinate 28,691,096 downwards.
TGATGGTGTTTTCTCATGATGGTTTTTCATAATTTTTCAGCAGTACTTCTCATATTCTTATTTTAATGTTAATGAGTACAGATTTATTTTGAGCATGACTATTTGCTGTATATTAATTTTCAGATTTCCATACATGTAGAGAAATGGGTCTAGAAAAGGATTTTTCTCAATTTGGCCTCTTTCCACAAGCTTGTGTCAATCCTGTTCATATTATAAACTTAGGGAATAGTTAGATTAATTTGTCAGGGATGTGTAGTTGTTAGATACACGAACAAATGACAAGTTTTCTAAGGCAATTTGTATTTTTCATAACTACAGACCTGAGGTCTTAACGTTGCACTGCCCACCTCTAGCCGCCCCTCTGTCTTGCCAAAGACATCCTGAGTTGGGAAAGACTGAACGCTGTGGCATGGGTGTCTGGTCCTTGACCACTTTTCACCCAATATATGCACGCATTGCCAGATCTCACAAGATTCCTTGTTTTTGTCTGCGATTTAACTGGATCCTGCTAGGCACTAGAAATTATCCTATTGTTAAGACCTCAGGTTTGTAGCTATAAAAAATACAAATTGTCTTAGAAAATTTGTCATTTTTCCTGTCTCAAGAAACTGAGATAGTAATTTATGAGATTTTAGTTACCCCTTAGTTTAAAAAACAAAGCTTATAGCTTCAGGTACAAGGGAAGGTTTGCTCAGACAGTTTTTTCTAGTGGTTGTTGCTTTAGTGAGGCAAGTAAGGTTGACAAAACATCTGAAAGTTCTTTTCAGAAAAGTCAAGTCAGTTTGCGGGGAAATGTGACAGGTAACACTATACCATTCATGTACATATTCATTCACTGATTTTGAGAATAATCATCTTTGTTATCTCCATTGTTCTGAAAATAGCAGAATAAATTTAACTGGATTTCTGTGTGGCCAAAAAGGCAGTCCCTGGTTATCAACACCGATCGGCACTGTCATCATTGATTTACGGTTATTGTCACGCCGTCGGAAATGGAACCCCCACTGATAAACGGGGACAGCCCGTACCTATTTGGTGTGAAGTAGTTGGAAATGCTATTTTTTGGATGAGAGAGATAATGAGGAAGGTTATTTGTTAATGCCAGAACTTAATTACCTTATCATCATTGATTTTGTTAAGTACGTACACATATCCCATGAGGCACAAGTACCTGAGGTTCCTGCTTTCTTCCTTTGTCTCGTTGTGCCTTCTCTCTCATCTCTTAATCACTTAAATGTCCAGTTTTCAGTTTTGGTAAAAATTAATGCAAACCCTGTAAGTCTCAAGGTGTAACAACCATCTTTTAATCTTTGGAATGTGCAGATAATAAAAAATTAAAAAAAAACTATTCCTCTAGAGCTCTGTTCGAGAGAAGGCACCAGTTCCTCTGTATTAGCTAGTTTTCAATGAAGCGAACATAATTTCCTTTCGTAGAAGACAGTAGAAACTCATATTTAGTGCTGCTAAAAAAATCTGTGCAAATAAGTTTAAAAGTCTGAGCGGTTGAATTAAACTCCTTTAATAATATAAAAAATATACTTAAGTTGCTTCAAA
>NC_087212.1:28656462-28689042 GCF_015104395.2 Macrobrachium nipponense | reverse complement strand
CATTGGCAAGTATCACAGCCTTCTTGTCAGGTACTCAGAGAGTTAGAATCCCACTCATACTCATTTATTCCTGGGTTTGTATGAAAAAACTCATGAGCTTGTGTCAGTTTCTTAAAGAGAATGATGATTCCTTCAATTGTGACAGTTATGCAACTGTCACTGCCTGTTATGGCACTCTTGTCAGCTGGCACTGGCTGGAACTTTCAGAGGAGGAAGGAGATGGGTGTGAGGAAAAGGTGAGGGAAGGGAGAGTTTCAGGTTTGGAAGGTGGAAGAGGGTTTGGATCAGAAGGAAGGGAAGGTGCAGGTGCAGGAGCTGTCTGAACTGGCTTTGTAGTTTAGTCAACCTTTCCTCTTGGAGTTCGACACTATTTCTGTGGTCTGGGTGGGATCTGCTGTGGTGTTTCTGGAGGTGATTACTGTGTTTCCTCTTGCTGCTTTGCTGTAGGAGTTGGCTCTGACAGTTTTGTAGGTGGAGTGTTCTTCATCCTTGCAACTCTTTCAAACCTGGCAGTACAGCACTTGTTCCAGGCATGGTGTTGAAGGGAATAGTTGGAGCATTTGCATGCTACTGCTTCTCCCCTCTTGTAGGCTTCAAGTCACTGCTTCATTATGTGTGGATTGCTGCATATTCTTCACCTCTCCTTTGCTGTACAGCAGCTGCTATAGTGTCCAAATCTCTGGCACTTGAAGTGTCATAGTGGCTTTGGTGTAAAGGTTTCTGTTGGGAAAGATCTCCATACTCCAAGGGAAACTTGTGTTGGAATCTCCATTGAAGGTGGTGATGACTTTTCTCATGGGATTCCCTGATTTCCTGATGAACCTCTGGGCTCCTAGAACATTCTGCAGCTATGGAATGGGATGCCTCAGCTATAGAATGGGACCCAAAGGCAGGGCAGTCTAGTTGTTGCATATGACTGCCTTCCTAACACTCTCAGATGGATCTAGCAGTTGGAGGTTGGTGTTGGCTCATAGAAAGTCAGCTGTGTCTTTTGTCTTGGGTGTAATAATCATGTTGACTTCCAGGTTGGGTTTCACTGAGATGCTCAGCTGTGGGTTCTTCTCCAGTTCTGCTACTACTGCATAAGCTGTCATCTCTCCTTGAGCAGTCGCTTAGTATTTTGGGAGGGATGGCAAGAGATTCATCTTCTGATGCGGCAGCAGAAGGGCTGGGTGGCACACAATCTTCCTCTGATGCAGCAGCAGAAGGGCTAGGTGACACAGGGTCTTCCTTCACTGGTTCCAGGATGAAGTCTAAAAAAATTACAAACCTCTCTGAAAATTGCTTTCCCAGTTGTCCAAGATCACCTGTTGGTGTTTGGTGAATTTAGCTCATGGTCCTTCGAAGTATGGTAGTATTTTATAATCAAAGTAAAGGGTTTTGTGATATCAATAGTTTCCCACTTATTCTTAATATTGGGTTTCTTTCCAATTTTAAAGGAATACATTCATGCGGATATGAAGTTTGTAATACCTCAAGGCGAGGTCATTCAGGTAAGTTTGGTACAGTAAAAAAAATGCTACTAAATGCTTATTTCTAGTGTTTTACACTAAATATGACCCTAACCTTGCTCCCAAGGTATTAAGCTAACTTTTCAATGAAATTACAGTTACTGAAATTTCACTTAAAAGAACAGCTTAATGCAATTACCCCTTAAAAAAGAAACAAATGGTTGACATAAAAATAGATTACATATATCATAAAAGGTACTGTACTTGCCACACTAGTGCATTTACAGTAGGTACAGTACATACTACATATACTAATGTTACCCCTAATTCATGGCATGCCATTTTCTTTTTCACTGAAAGGAAAAGACATTTTCTTGTGTCACTAGGTAAACCTGATAATTTGCAGTCATAACAAAGGTACACAATTCAATAATACAGAAAATGTTTGTAATAGTAGAGGGTAAAGGCAAATTCAATCAATTCAAAATTATGTACGTACTGTATAGGTAAAGATGTAGAGAAATAATTAATAAGTTGTAAAAATATGTGAGAACACTAACTATTAAGAGAGAGAGAGAGAGAGAGAGAGAGAGAGAGAGAGAGAGAGAGAGAGAGAGAGAGAGAGAGAGAGAGAGAGAGAGAGAGAGAGAGAGAGAGAAATACATATGCACATTAAAAGTAGTGGATAGACCATAATACAAGTTTTCCGCACCAATTTTTCTCTTAAAAGCATGAAAACTTAAAAATGCTTCAAAAATTAAACAATTTCTGCTGGGGTATAATCTTTGAAATGTGCGGTAACTTTGCGAATGGGTATCACTTCTTGCAAAAGTACATTAACTGTACGTGCTGCAATGACTTTGTATCATATTTGTGCAAGTACAAAAGTAAAAAAATACATTTTTCATACAGATTTTGCCCATAAAAGCGTGAATACTTATAAATTACTTTAAAAATTAAGTATAAACACTTCTTAAGGGTTTCTTGAGGATATCGCAAACCTTGCTTCTGTGGAAAAATTACGTATGCCAATTAGTTAGGTTTCAATGAAAAGTTCATTTGTCTGTGAATTCGCTTAACTTGAATTTCATGAGATCGAGATATTACTGTACACACTTCCAACGGATAACTCATGGGAGTTGAACATTTGTTATGATGTTTACGTATATTTTTCCTAAGATAATACAAAAGTATTTTTTTTTATTGGCGAGTTTTGCCCAACATCTTAAAATCTTGACAATACTGATTCTACACATTTTTAGTACAATACAGTGGTACCTCGAGATACGAAATTAATCCGTTCCGAGACGGCCTTCGTATTATGAGTTTTTCGTAACTTGGAACACATTTTACATGTAAAATGGCTAATCCGTTCCAAGCCCTCCAAAAAAACCCCAGTAAATTATATTTCCAGGCCTAAAACACATGTTCTAGGGTTACGACGGAAGAAATATGACTCCAAAAAGGCAAAATACTGTACATACTTGAGTAATATTCAACTGCATGTAATGTTCAACCCCATTTTTACTGCATATATTAGGACTTTAGCATATGTCCCTTAGCAATAAGCCTAGCCTATGTTAGCGGTTGCTACTGTAGCCTAGTCTATGATTCTGACATCTAAACCTAAGAGCTAAAAGCTTAGAATATGCCAATAAAATGTATAAATAATCAGTATGTACTCATTTCAAATAATTATTAATTAATCATTAACTATAATACACAAACAAACAAAAAACAAACCTTCCGATCGATTGTTTACATCCAGCTCTTACCCGTCTTAGAGTATCGAATGTGCGCCAAGCAATCATTTTTCCTAGCACACAGTAAGCCATAAATTGTCATTAGTATCTCTCTTCAACTAATGAAACCACCAAACAGTATAATAACCATTCATTTCTATTCTTATTCTATCTTTTACCTAATGAAGATACCGAGTTACTGACAGCTATAATGAAACATGCGTATACATAACGTAATAATAAAAAACAGAAGAAGAATTAAAACTAAAAAATACGTATTTGTTGGCAGTCTGATTTATTTTATATTTTATGATATCTAATTCACAATTTTTTTTATTAAATGTATTGCATGTACTCATTTCAAATAATTATTAAGTACCCATTAACTATAATAAACAAACAAAAAAAAGCTTCCAAACGTCTGTTTACATCCAGCACTTACGAGTATCAAACGATCGCCAAGCAATCACTTTTACACAGTAAGCCATAAATTTTCATTATCTCTCTTCAACTACTGAAACTACCAAACAGTATAATAACCATTCATTTCTATTCTTTATTCTATCTTTACCTAATGTTTTCTTTATTAAATGTATTGCATGAATAAGTTTTTCAATTTACAGCAACCTTTTACCAATAGAATACTTAAAGCACAAGGGGTAGATGCTGACCAATAGAAGAGCAGGACCTTATGGGGTGACTAGCATCAGGAACCAATGGGAGAGCGGGAGGATGGTGGCGAGTTTACTCAGTTGGTGGCGCGGGAGTTTTAAAATTGTTCTCGGTGGTCCGGGCAAATCTCGGGACTTTACAGCAACAACCTTTCGTATCTTGAAAACTTTTCGTATGTAGAGCAGTAAAATTTTTCGCATTGGCTTTCGTAACTTGGATTTTTCGTAAGTTGAGCCTTTCGTATCTCGAGGTACTACTGTAATTCTAATAGTTATTTATTTTATTTATTTACCAACTAATTTGCATCAGCTGATAGTGTTATTTAAATTAATAATTTGGGGGTCATCTTATTCCATGAACATACCTCTAAACATACATTTTTACATGAAAAATTGGGTGTCGTCTTATTACACCAAATCACCTTATACGCTGGCATACAGGCAAACGCCAGTTATCGGCAGGGGTTCTGTTCTCAGCGTGGGTTGCTGATAAACAAAAACCGCCATTAACCGAAACTCGGTGATTTATGGTGCTTGTGGCGCCAAGTTTTGGTTAGGTATGCTATGGCGCCATAACTCTAATATCAGGACCTTATGGCACCGATAACTGAAACTTGGTCCATTATGGCGCCATAAATCGCTGTTTTTATGATGCTAGACAAGCACTGCAAAACCCGGATCGCCATTAACCGAGTCCAACAATAACCGGGCAGTGCCTTGTTACGTATATGTATGATATATATACATACTCAGATTACTGTTCTTTTTTTATGGTTGTATGTGTTTGAGTTTCACAGAATGTTGTTATTGGAAGTAAACTGTGCTTGTGTATTTCAATTCCAAAAATCCAAACCAAAAAGAATAAATAAACTGAAATAACATGTGGCACTGCCTTTGTTGCTGCTCAAGAACTAATAGCATCAGATTTAAATAAGTGCTGGATCATGGAAGTTGCCATACCACAGAGTGACAGATGAAAGAGTTGAAACCATATTTATTCATCTGACATTGACCACAGAGGGTATTTTTACCTGAATTCACTGCTTTATGCCCCACTGAGAGTGCCTAAAGTCTTGAGGTCCTTGTACTGTATCTTTAAACACTTGCAAAGTCCCCATATACTTTCCTCCTACTTAGTGATTTAGGCTGTATTATGATGAACAGGATTGTGATAACTAACTTTTTCTATAATAAGATCAGTTTTTGTACAGTCATTATACAGGATCCTCCTCCCTTCGCCACTTTCTCAGAAAGAGAAAGTCATAATAGAATGAGGAGCATCAGTAATAGGAAATTGATCGAGTCTGTGCATTGAGCTAGTCTGTTCAGAAATTGCTGCTTTGTACACCTGGATGCATCATCCCACATGGTTCAAGGTTTTTTGCTTAGTGCACCTAGATGTATCCCGCACAGTTCACGGTTTATATCAATGGCGTACAGTGCCATTCATACGGTTACTGAACTAAAATTGTTGTTCACTCCCAACTATTTCAGGAAAGAATATAATATTATGGTTTGTACATCATGATATACAAATACATATTCTGTTAATATGACATTTTCATATTACTGTTTGTTCATACACGAAACAAACCTTCGGTCTTAACATTAGGATTTACTAGCGCCAAGCTGGAAACCGGTAGAATTAAAAGACACTTGTGAGATCCAGGACTAATGGGCATCTATACTCCAGGTCACGGGGCATGTATATCCCAGAATGCTCACGGCTACCTGTGACCCATCAGTTATTTTCCTACCGCCTTTAAGATAAGACGTGTTACTGTCTATCTCATTTAAAGCCGGTTTTTCAGTTTGCCCGTTCTTTATCCATTTCATTTTTTATTTTTCATTCCTTTTCTTTCTCCAAGTGTGATCAGTGTGTGGTAAGAGTGTATACGTGGTATGATGGAGAATTTTGCCTCGACATCGGGATCGTCTACCGTTTCGAAGAGGAGACAAAGGTAATGCCCAGGAGTCAGTGGCTTTCCATGTTCTAGGTTCCTAACTTCGGTGTCGACGGATCCTCATCCAACGTGTAGTAGGTGCAGGGAAAACGTATGTACAGTTACTAATCCGTGTTCTGTTTGTCGCGGTTGGTCGGTGGAACAGTGGAAGAAGTTCTATGGGAAAAGCCAATACAAAAGGAAGGGGGTGACGCCATCTTTGGATGACCAAACCTTACCGGCTTCTTTTGTATCGGTAATAAACCAGGCTGCTCCATATGTTTCTCCACCTGCTTTTGAATTGTCTCATACCCCTTCGGTTTCTCCTAGCGGTTCTGTATCGGAAACGTCAGGAGGGGCCTTGGGTAATTCTATAATAATTTGCACTCTCCTTTGTTCCCAGCAAGTAGAGGGGGAGATCCGCCATCTTTGTTCCAGGCTCCTGCTACTCAAGCGCATAGGTTAGATGGTACATGGTCAGCGCTAGGCCTACCAGGCGTACCAACCTTGGATGGTCTGCTTGCGCATTATATGACGTCACGGTTCCAGCAGGATCCGGCAGCGCTGAATGTTCCTCATCCCCCGGGCTTGCAATTTATGGGAATTAATGCCGCGGCTTCACATTCCCACTCAGTATTTACAGCGATGCAGAACGTGGGAGGTAGTTTGGCAGCAAACGTGCGGTTGCCAGCAGAAACCTCTCAGTCTCTCCCTACGAGAGGGATGACGTCACAACATACGTCACACTCTGATATGGCAGGCGTGATGACGTCACAGACCGATTCTCGGCCTTTTTCGCTGCACCCAGACGCTAATACGCCTTCTGACCCGTCAATGCAAACTGTAATGCAGAAAATTACAGGATATAGAGAAGAGAATGAATAAGAGAGACAAAAAGAAAAAGTGTGATTCGCCTTCTTCGTCTTCTTCCTCTAGTTCGGCGTCATCGCTAAGTCCGATAACGTCACGGCGAGCGCCAGTCAAGCGTTGGAGGAGGATTCGGGAGTTCCTGGCGGATCCTCGGGCTAAGAGGAGAAGAATCAATTCTTCCTCTTCTTCGGACCAAGACTGTCATTTCCAGGTCAGCAAGAAGGTCGGAAAATCAGTGGCTATTAAGCACAAGGTTGGCAGACGAAGCCGTTAGCAAGAATCCGAACAAGCGAGAGAGGTGACGGCCGGCGAGCTAGCGGCCGAGGCGGAGTTGCCAGTTCGGATCGCAAAAAACTGCAATACCTCTGGTAAAATCGACGTTGGCGGCGAAGGTGCAGCAGAGGATGGAATGCAGGTCCCAGTTTCGCCCGTAAGGCCGTTCAAAATACGTACGAAGGACGATAAGGCTCCTATTAAAAGTACGAAAAATAAAGAGTTGGCAACCTCGGCGGATACGTTCGTGGAAGGCAGTGTCCGTCTGGATAGAAGGTCGAGGCCGGGCTCGCCGATGCTCGAAAACGATGCCAATGCTAATAGAGACGAACTTATCTCTGTCTTAAGGGAGCCTTCATCTTGGAGATCTAGACGAGATTCTCGCTCTAGATCCGTGAGCAGAGAAAGAGTGAGACGTTCTCGTTCCCCTGCTGACTATCCGGGATCGAGCCAACAGCGGCCAGCAAAGATCAAAGAGACCGCGGCCGTAGGGGCAGGCGGCCGTGGAATTCCGGGCCGTCTGTCAGAAGATAGAGGCGAGACAACATCCCTTGTGACGGAGAGTGGTACACTAGAACCGGAGGAAGGAGAAAACCAAGAGTTTCTGGCCTCGTATGCAGAGGTTATTGATTTGATTTGTCAATTCAATAGCCTTTCGGAGAAGACAGAAACACCGGCCAGTATGCTTCCTCCTGGAATTGACATGGCGTTTGGACTAAAAAGGGATACCAAGGTTGTCGTATGAATTGCCTTGTTCGAGTCATGCGGAATCGGTCTTGCAACACGTAAACGCAAAGATTGCAGGGAGGGATAATTCCTTAAGATCTAATAGATCATTTAAATTTATTCCCCCTCCAATGATAAAGCAAAGGAAATATTATACGACACCGAAGGTCCCTTTGCTGTCTAGACAAATGAACCCTAATGTTGTAAGGTTAAGGCCTGGATTAACCTTGGATCAGGTTAAAATGGAGTGCCCTTCGATGACGTACCAAGAAAGGCTGCAGCTACGTTAGAAGCAACAGCTTCTTCTGTCTTTCAGGCTGCTTCCTGGTTAGACCTTTGGTCAACAGCAGTGGCGAAAATTGCATCCTCGGAAGCAACAAGGAAAGTAGTGGATGAACCATTGTTCATTAGATTACTACAGTCAGGTTCCAAGGCGATTGCGTACCTGACAAACGTAAGTGCCAATGTTTGGGCAAATATCCTGCTAATGAGGAGAGATGCAGCATTGGCTAGACTAAGCCGCAATGTGGATTTGGATTCCTGTTAGCAATGAGGAATGGGGATATCTTGGAATCGCAATGCTGTTGCCAGAGGTCATACTGGAAGAGGCGATAGATAGAAGAAGGATGGACACTAACGATAGGTTGGTGCAACAGGCAGTTAGGAAAACGTCTAACAGTCAAACTACTCCTTTGGAGGGAAGACAACAGCAGATGTCTCGAAAGAAGACAGTGAGACATAGCATCCCTAATAGAGTCACAAGACCCTCTTCCCCAAAGAGGATAACTCACCGGCCCTTTCACAATAGAAACAACAGAGGAAGGGGCAATAGGGGAGAGGGAGAGGCTCAAGAAGATAGGATGGGTGCCTCCCATCACTCGGCCACACCAGTGGGGGGTTGCCCTTGCCTGGCAAATCACTGGAAGGTGTGGCAGGAACTAGGGCAGAGCAGTGGGTGGTGGATGTTCTCAGGATCGGGTATTTGATTCCGTTCGAGGTAACCCCGTTCCTGACAGATCAGCCATTACCCCACGTCACTTATGCCCACAAATCTCAGAAGGCCACTATTCTGCAGGACGAAGTGAAGAAGATGATGGAAAAAGGAGCTGTGCAACAAGTATGCAGTCCGACAAAAGGCTTCTACAGCAGGATTTTCCTGGTACCCAAAGCCAACGGGGAGTGGAGGACAGTAATAGACCTGTCAGCGCTGAATCTGTTTATAAGGAAAACCAGTTTCAAGATGGAAACTCCGAAAACGGTTCTACAAGCAGTCAGAATCGGAGACTTTATGCTGACAGTCTATCTAAAGGACGCATACGTTTCCAGATACCAGTCCATCACGTCTTCAAGGAAAATTTCTCCGCTTCAGTCTTGCAGGGAAAGCTTTCGAATTCAAGGTCCTGTGCTTCGGATTGACAACGTCTCCTCAAGTTTTTACAAGAGTGTTCACCCTCGTGTCGGCCGTGGGCGCATGCTCAGGGGATCAGGCTAATAAGATATCTGGACGATTGGCTGGTGATAGCAAAGTCCAGGGAAGAAATTACTCAGGGACAGGGCGGCCCTCCTGCAGCTTTGTCACAGCCTATGGTATTGTGGTGAATCAGCAGAAGTCGCAATTGGATCCAAGTCAACGTTTGGAATATCTGGGAATGGTGATAGACACAACACAAGCCAAAGTATTCCCGACAGACCAAAGAGTAGAGAAATGCAAACAAGTGGTGAATGCCTTTCTGGGAAAGCAGACACAGCCAGCAAGACAGTGGCAGGTGGTGCTGGGAATCCTAACCTCCCTGGAGAAGCTAGTACCACAAGGAAGGCTACACCTTCGGTCCCTACAATGGAGGATGAAGGAGTTTTGGTCACCAACAGTAGATCACCCGTACGAGCAAATTCCCTTGTCGGCAGAAGTGAGGAAAGACTTGCTGTGGTCGTGAACGACGACAATCTGACAGTGGGTGTCCCCCTTCAACAATCCTCCCCAGACCTCTTGCTGTTCTCGGATGCGTCACTAGAAGGCTGGGGAGCCCATATGGAGGAGTTGATGGTGTCAGCAAAATGGAGTTGCAAGGACAGAGAACTCCATATAAACGTGCTGGAGTTGAAAGCAGCTTTTCTGGCTCTACAAGAATTCAGGGAGAGAGTAAAGGGACACTCAGTGGTATTGATGTCAGACAACACCACAGTAGTAGCTTATATAAACAAGCAAGGAGGCCTAGTTTCTCGGCAGTTACATGTGATGACAGTTCAACTTCACCAGTGGGCTATAGAGAAACCTGGTAGACATCAAGGCCAGGTATATTCGGGAAAAAAAAAAGAAACATAGTGGCCGACAAAGATTGAGCCGCAGGGATCAGATTCTGGGAACGGAGTGGTCCCTACACCAACAGGTAGTGGACAGGATGCTCAATGTTGTGGGAAGGACCGATCATAGACCTATTCGCAACCAGGTACAACAAAAAGTTGGAAGTGTATTGTTCAGTAGTCCCGGACGCAGAGGCAGTAGCAGAAGATGCGCTAACACCCCTGGGACAATCTGGACGTGTACGCATTTCCTCCATTTTGTCTAATCCGTCAGGTTCTGAACAGGGTAATGCGGTCTCAGAACCTCAAGATGACCCTGGTAGCCCCGTTATGGCCGAAAGCAGAGTGGTTTCCAGACCTACTGGAACTCCTAGTAGATGTGCCAAGAGAGTTACCTCCATGGAGCAACCTTCTGTGTCAGCCTCACGTGGAGAGGTACCACCAGTCGGTGAAGTCCCTATCGCTTCAGGGGTGGAGACTGTCAAGTATCTCCTCCGAGAGCGAGGGTTTTCGCAGAAGCAGCAACTCAGATGGCAGGTAATATCAGAAAATCATCTGCGACAGTATACAGGAAAGTGGTCAGCATACTGTGATTGGTGTCGTAGAGGGAACGTGTCTCCACTCGGTACCACTATTCAGCAGTTAGCAGACTTTCTGATATATCTCAGAACAGAAAAACATATGTCTGTATCTGCAGTGAAGGGGTACAGGGCGGCTCTAGCCTCAGTCTTACGAATGAAAGGCGAGGGACATATCGTCTTCATGGGAGTTGGCCATGCCTGATGAGGAGCTTTGAACAGTCATGCCCACCAAAGGACGAAAAGCCCCAGATTGGGATCTGACCAAGGTACTGAGTAGTCTGACAAAACCCCCCTACGAACCACTAAGGCAGTCCCACGGATAGGAGCCTGAACCCTGAAGACAGTCTTCTTATTGGCCCTGGCTTCAACCAAAAAGGGTGGGGGAGCTACATGGCCTCTCATATCTCATAAAGCACTCGAGAGGTTGGAGATCAATGGTATGTGAGTTTGTCCCAGAATTCGTGGCCAAGACCCAAATCCAACAATAGTAGACGGCAGATTCGACTCCTTTACCATACCTTCCTTGGCAGACTTTGTAGACAACGACAAAGCTGAGATGCTCCTGTGCCCCGTCAGGGCACTAAGGGAGTACTTAAAGAGAACAAGGCACCTCAGGCCGGGGTGCCAGAGGTTGTTCGTAAGTACAGGACGGAACAAGAAGGAAGTGTCCAAGAATACAATATCATTTTGGCTAAGGGAGACGATCAGAGATGCTTATAACGGCAGAAGACAGAGGGTCAGATAGTCCAGGTGGAAGCTAGAGGCTCATGACATCAGGGGTGTGAGTGCTTCCCTGGCCATTTAAGAAGCATGTCCCCTTGGATAAAATTCCTGAAAGCTGGAGTGTGAAGCGCCAAACAACTTTCACCTCATTTATTTGAAAGATGTTGCCCATAGATCCTTGGACACCTTTTCCTTGGGTCCAGTGGTGGCGGCCCAACAAGTGATATAGTTCATCCAGTGCCCCTGGCGGGTCAGTTTGCGTCTAGTCTAAGATGAAGGTATGAAAGTAGAATGAATGGGATGACTGGTCTTTTTTCTTTACTACTTTCTTCTACTCCTTTAACTACGGGCAATATGAAGGAGAGTACCGTCATGTGCTGGAACGGACTAGATGCAGTGAAGATGGTCAGCCATACTGGGAAGCTATCTTAGCTGATGATATACTTTTCAGTAGCAACACACCCCTCTGGATAATAGGGAAAAGAGGGGTGAAGGTGGATCCAGTTGCAAGGGACAAGAGTAAACAGTAGAATGGTATCTACACCCAGTGGGAGAAAAACCAATAGATCCGCTTATATCTTTGGTCCTAGGTTCATTGTCCATTCTCTTAGAATTTCCCTATATATTCGGAAATGGATAGGTGGCAAACTCCCAGTCAGTTGTAGAGACTTACCTCCCTCCAATAGTAAGCCTATCCTAATGTTAAGACCGAAGGTTTGTTTCGTGTATGAACAAATACCAAATTTGTAACTAATTTGTATTTTTCATAACTAACAAACCTAGGTCTTAACAGTTAAAGGCCCACCTCGAACCACCCCTCTAGCAGTCTAAACTGGGTTAGAAATATAACTGATGGGTCACAGGTAGCCGTGGGCATTCTGGGTATACATGCTCCGTGACCTGGTATAGATGCCATTAGTCCCTGGATCTCACAAGTGTAATTTTAATTCTACCGGTTTCCAGCTTGGCGCTAGTAAATCCTAATGTTAAGACCTCAGGTTTGTTAGTTATGAAAAATACAAATTAGTTACAAATTTGGTATATTTATAGTAACTGTTCTTTCGCAGGTAACAACAAGGTTGTTATGCTCAAGTTGTCCAGTTATTTATTGGTTTGCAGCCCACTTACTTACTGACCAGACTAAAAAAGAAGGGAAGGATGAGAGGCAGTGTGTTGAAATCCGGGCTGAAGCAGTAGAAAACATGAACAGCTTTTACAATGGGTTGCCCTTTTATCAGAGTTTCCCAAGTCCATTTTGGGGTCCCCCAGGTAATGTTTTATCATATTTTCTACTTGTATTGTTTTGTTGGAGTCATATTGTATTCTAACTTCTTACCTTGGACTTAAGGCCAAATTGTATTACAGTTTGTCATTTGTTTTATGTATATTTTTTAAAAATGAAGTACAGTTTACTGTACGTATTTCAATTACTGCATTTGATAATGAAACTAATGGTAAAAGTGCTTGGAAAATATTCATTATTGATCAGTCCTACAAGATGATATTCAGTCCAAGGCTTTGTTCATATTGCAAAACTTGATCATCCAAAGTTGTAGTTGGTAAGTTATAATTAAATTGTATAAAGAGTATTTCGTGTTTTAGAGTGCTCAATATTTGAGCTTGATGAAATTTTGGTATAACCGTGTTGGTTTCAAGTTAAATTTTTCAGCTTAACACTAAGAGTATGAGGTTCAGTTTTAAAAGACTTAATATAAGGTTTAGTCCACTGAAGTGTCTTGCAAAGATGGCATAATCAAGGGCTTTGGTAGTGCATTATACCTGCCGAGTTGTTTTCAGATTTGGCAACCTGCATATAAAAAAAAAGTGTGGAGATAATAATAGGTTTGGCTAAATTGATTTTTCTCCCTTCATAAAGTATAAAATATTTCATGAACTTGGAAATGTAAACTGCTGATATTTATGAGAACATTTTGATTGTCTACAAAACCTCATAGAACTTAAATGAAATAAGTTTAAATTCTTCATTCATACTATAGTTGAAGCATTCCTATGAGAATTATCTCGAGGAGATATGAATTGTCCATGGTAGCATAGAATTATTTTTACTTATCTAGATTCACACAACTAATGCAGTGTTTTATATGTAAAGCAGTAGTAAATAATAAGAACTGATATTCTTAAACTTGTGCAAACTTACATTACTAATGTAATGCTTTATTAATAGCAAAGTAACTTACAAGAATAGTGTATATTATATACATAACTTGACCTAAAATTTTGTTCCAGTGAAATAAGTTAGGAAAATTACTACAGATTTGTTTCTTTTTGATGTGGAATATTTTAATCAGTGACCTTATGAGGAATAAGAATGTCCAGAAACCTAAACTCTTTCTTTTTGATCCAGGAAATAATTTTAGTATGAAGGGGAGTTGTTTCATCATAACCAAATAAATTGTATATGGCCTTATTTCTTTTGACATGGAAATCTCAGTCACACTAAACTCATCTTAGTCAACAATGAAGAGCCTTTACAGGGCATGCTTAATTCAACAAGATACAGCATACACAATCTGTGTGATTCTCAATCTGTGTGATTTCCCTGGAATACTGTTTCCCATTTTTTTTTTGTAGTACATACCTTCATTATTTTCATTCATCCGATAATATTTGTGCCTTTAGTAATTTTTGTTTTGTCTATTGATTTTACCAATAACTTAATATTCATTTAATTTTTCTGATTGTGTAAGTGCTGGGAGCTGGCACATGATACATTCCCTTTTTGTTACTGTATATCTTATTTCCATCTTTATCTTTGTTTCCTTGATAATTTTGTGAATTTCTTATTTTGTCTGATTGTTATTGAGAGTTCATTTAGTGTTTCATTAACTTTTTGGGGTTGGGGTTTTGTTTATTTTTACCTTTTTATTCATACGTTTCTTTTTTCTAGTTTTGTATGCTCTAATGAATGTTAGCCAGATAGCATTCTTCTGTGAGTCTGACCCCCTAATGTTAGTCACTTTTTATGTGATGTGTGATGCACTTACTTATGTTCCTCAACATGCTTGTCAGGGTCTGCCTGAGTGATCATGTACATAATTAATGATTAATGTCATCACTGAACAAGGGCCTACATTTCTTGTCTTATCATGTAAGGGACACACATGTTCTCCTCAAGTGGCATGAGATATGCCGCGACTGGAAAATTTACCCAGAAGAAATTTTACAATTGTCACATATCCAAGACTTTGGCTGATGCCTCATCTGATTTTTCTGTTTGTGGCCATGTATCTGGATTCCTTTCTCTGGTGCCCTTACAAGGAATGAATTTCATCAAATGATGCTTCTTTGTGAGCTGAGCTGTGTCACCTCCCTCAGTCAGATCACAGAGGGCCATTGCCTAGCTGATAATAAGATGTATCAGAAGTCTGCTACCTAGGCTTCTGACTCAAATATACTGATGTATTGTCTGCTGGCCAGAGTTGAGCTTGCTTCTCCAGGATGTGCAGTGATTGCTGCATGCAGCCTCTGACACATGGGCTAGATATTTGACCCATGCCTTCATTCTGAATTTGTCTGAGCCTTAGACATTGAAGTCTCCAATTATACCTCCCTTTGATGCCACTCATCCACTTATTAATGAAGTTGAGGGGTTCACGCTTGACGCTTTGTCACCTTTGATTGCCTACATCATAAGGTGTTTTTTGTTACGCAGTTGGCTATGTTACTCAAGCAGTTGCATTCATTGAAAGATTTTTTTCCCCATTCCTTGACCTCTGGAGATATTTTTCCCCCCTTCCTTGACCTCTGGAATGTTGCTTTAGGTTGAAATCTTAGTCACTAACTATTATTGCCACCTGCACCCTCACCTTCCACATTAGTTTGTTTTTCTTAGGCTCATGTATTGCCCTCATTACAAGGCCATTCATCTTGTCCTTATTGTGATGACGTTAATGGTGTAATTTGTGATAGTTAACATCAAGAGGTTTCTTCTCTGTGACGAACTTTTGGTGAAGTATTGCTGACTTGGTAAAATACGAGTTATTTCACTGTGGACTGAGCCTGTGAATTGTTAATCATGGCTGGTGATCATATCCATCTACTCAATGAAGTCTCACCTGTTACCTTTGGTTTCTCTGCATTTTGGTTTGATATGTTGCTGAGGTACTTGGATGTCTATGCAGTTGGACCCGTTTTGATCTTGTGTCATTTTTTCTTCTATGCCTGGTGAACTTGTTGGAGGTACCTGGAAGTTTTATATACGAACCCATTTCTTAGAATGCTGGCCATTTCCCATCCCTACAACTGAGCATGCACAGTAGAGGCTTTGTAATCATGACATGAAGGAGTTTGGTTGGACTGGAATTTCCAGATCCTAGGAAACATGGCAATATGTATATGATTTAAGGATATATAAGAAAAGTCTTCTGTGTAATAAAAACAAATGTTACAATTTGAAATGTACGATTACTATGATGGTGGTCTACTGTGAATATATAAAACATAGGATGCAAAATAATGAACAGTTTTCCAATCCATCTATAATTGTGTATAATTGGATTTCATTTTCTTGTTTCTGGCCAGTTTGTCTTATAAACTTCATTAACTTCCATTTGATTTTTTTCCTCCAGAAAATGGTGACTATATACCCATCTTTTCATTTAGTACATTCAAGTTTTTTTTAATTTATTGGTTGATGTCATAGAAAACCACAAAGATTATGTTTCAAGATGTAGTTAGTATAATTATTATTTACGAGCTGTCCACTTGCATTGCATTCATGAATGAATACATTTTACTGGTGTGATGTTTTTTTGGCCCTGTATATTCATGTATAATTTATGTTTACTTGATGCACCATTGTAAATTTTTCTTACTGAAATAATGAGTTTTAATCAAGACATTTGTTAACCAATCTTGAAGGAATTGTGTGATACTGTCTCATTTTGTCAACTCTAGTTTTTAAAGCTGTCATTGCAAATAATTTCAATTTCTTTTTAGTTAAAAGAACTTATAGTTTGGAGTTCCTGTCAGCATTGTATAAATTTAACTTCAAATTGAGTTAGCTTCTTTATTAAGTTGTGTGAAAGGAACTTGAATATGTTAATGAATCATGTAATAATCATTAATCTAGTCATATATTTGTAGAGTAGTAGTTAAAGTAGGATATTTATTAAGTTGTGTGAAAGGAACTCGAAAATGTTAATAAATCATGTAATTATGGTTACTCTAGTCATATACTATTTGTAGAGTAGTAAATAGGATATTTTCATTGTACCATTAATGAACATTTTGAATAACAGTTTTACTTAGGTATTAAAGAATTAAAACCCATTTTACAGATGCTTTTATCTACAGGCTATTAGCTTGGATGAGTCCTTACAGCATTGAACAACTCATTTTGAGAGGTTCAGTTCTGAACACTAGTGAACTTTGGGACATGTTATTGCAGTCTTCCAATTCACGTGAAAATAACCTCTCTGTGACCCCCTCTTCACATTGAATGGATCACTTTGCCCTTCAACTTTCATTCTGTATGTGATGAAAGTGTATTAGTGTATTTTTATTTGGTAATTTCTCCTTTTGTTTGCTGTAGTAATTGCATACAGTTGGCACTGTTGATGGTGTTTTCTCATGATGGTTTTTCATAATTTTTCAGCAGTACTTCTCATATTCTTATTTTAATGTTAATGAGTACAGATTTATTTTGAGCATGACTATTTGCTGTATATTAATTTTCAGATTTCCATACATGTAGAGAAATGGGTCTAGAAAAGGATTTTTCTCAATTTGGCCTCTTTCCACAAGCTTGTGTCAATCCTGTTCATATTATAAACTTAGGGAATAGTTAGATTAATTTGTCAGGGATGTGTAGTTGTTAGATACACGAACAAATGACAAGTTTTCTAAGGCAATTTGTATTTTTCATAACTACAGACCTGAGGTCTTAACGTTGCACTGCCCACCTCTAGCCGCCCCTCTGTCTTGCCAAAGACATCCTGAGTTGGGAAAGACTGAACGCTGTGGCATGGGTGTCTGGTCCTTGACCACTTTTCACCCAATATATGCACGCATTGCCAGATCTCACAAGATTCCTTGTTTTTGTCTGCGATTTAACTGGATCCTGCTAGGCACTAGAAATTATCCTATTGTTAAGACCTCAGGTTTGTAGCTATAAAAAATACAAATTGTCTTAGAAAATTTGACATTTTTCCTGTCTCGAGAAACTGAGATAGTAATTTATGAGATTTTAGTTACCCCTTAGTTTAAAAAACAAAGCTTATAGCTTCAGGTACAAGGGAAGGTTTGCTCAGACAGTTTTTTCTAGTGGTTGTTGCTTTAGTGAGGCAAGTAAGGTTGACAAAACATCTGAAAGTTCTTTTCAGAAAAGTCAAGTCAGTTTGCGGGGAAATGTGACAGGTAACACTATACCATTCATGTACATATTCATTCACTGATTTTGAGAATAATCATCTTTGTTATCTCCATTGTTCTGAAAATAGCAGAATAAATTTAACTGGATTTCTGTGTGGCCAAAAAGGCAGTCCCTGGTTATCAACACCGATCGGCACTGTCATCATTGATTTACGGTTATTGTCACGCCGTCGGAAATGGAACCCCCACTGATAAACGGGGACAGCCCGTACCTATTTGGTGTGAAGTAGTTGGAAATGCTATTTTTTGGATGAGAGAGATAATGAGGAAGGTTATTTGTTAATGCCAGAACTTAATTACCTTATCATCATTGATTTTGTTAAGTACGTACACATATCCCATGAGGCACAAGTACCTGAGGTTCCTGCTTTCTTCCTTTGTCTCGTTGTGCCTTCTCTCTCATCTCTTAATCACTTAAATGTCCAGTTTTCAGTTTGTTCCGACACGGCATACAAACCTCGGTCCTTTTACAATAGGAAGGTACTAGCGGCAGCTGGATAGGTCGTAAGCGTTCGAACAAGGGGTTCGGTAGTTAACTGCTTGTCCGACAGGCGCGCGCGCAGCGACTGGGAGGTAAACAAATCACTTTTGCTTTCGGCCTGCTGGCGTAGTGGACGTGATCATCGCTCTCTGCCCGCTTCATCGTCGTTTGCTTTCGCATGATTGTGTTTTCTTTTTCTATGTATCTGTGAAACTGAATTGTAAGTACAATCATTTCATTGAATTCTATTGTGAATTAAAGGATCTTGGTTCACAACGCCCTCCGATTACCCGAGTGCCGGGACTGAAGGGCGTAATTGCGGGAATTCATTTTCCCAGAATGATCCTCGGATTGGGTATGCTCGGTGCCGAGGGCGGGAGCGCTCGCTCCGAGCGTATTGGGTTGGAAATGTGTAGATGAAAATCGTAAGTAAGTGCTCTTTTCATTTATATGTTTTTGACCTGTATGCCCGTTGCCGAACGAATGCGCTCGACACGGGAACTTATTCAGTATGAAAGTGGAATCGCAAGTACAGTATTCTTTTTCATTTTCATATATTATTTTTTATTGTAGCAATACTCAGTTTGGATCAGTTTCCGAGCTTACCCGGAGATTGATCCTTCCCCCTTTGTATTTTTGAATGAAGTGAAATCGCAAGTGCAGTTCTTTTTCATTTTCATTCTTTTATTGAGATTGCATTGTTGACTGGATCAATGTTCGCTATTCACGGGAATTGATCCTTCCCCTTTTTATTTGTATGAAGTGAAACGCAAGCGCAGTAGTCTTTTCATTTTCATATATTCTTGATTGCATCAATTCATTATGGATCAAGGTTTCCAGAAACCTTGATCCATAAATGGTAAGGAATGAAACCTTTCAACCTTGCGCTCGGTCCGAGCGAGGGCGCGAATGCGCTCGATCCGAGCCCTTATTCTTTGTGAAGTGAATTTTCATTTTGTTCCTTATTATTGATTGCATCAATATTATTTGGTTCAAGTTCCGCTCAGTCAGGGAATTGATCCTTATGCCTTGTATTCGTGCCGATGGCACGATAAAGCCCTCTAGGGCCTTATTATTTTGTTTTGTTGTTGGGTACATGGGTACTGTGCGGGGGTGGGGAACGAGACACCCCCCCCCCCGCATCAGTTCCCACAGATGGCTCTTCCCGCCTTAGGGGGGGGGGGAGGTTATCGGCGTTCTTCTCCTCGCCCGATCCGTCGAGGCGCGGGGAAGAGGGCGCGGTGCCCGATGTACAATTGTATTAGGGGTCTTCCACTCGTTCGGGAGGGATCAAACCCCCGCACGAGGGGATTTCCCCCCCATTAATCACTACTACTATTATTTCCGCAGGTGCTACTGCCACGAGAGTGGACCTTGGTGAGGTATGGGCGTCCTTCCAATTGCAGAGCGGGCTGGTGTCCAGGGGCTGCGGTTCTATGTATGGGCCTACTGCGGTCACACCATGGAGTGGTGACCACGCAACCAGGTGACGACGTCCCTCCTCACCTGGTACTCGCCTTACGTGGTAACAGTCTTGCCTACAGCCGCTGTGAAGTGCCGTTCGCCGTACCGAGAGGGGGGCGTGCCGCCGCCGCTCGTGGTTGCCGCGCTGCAGCGACCACACTTCCGCTGCCACCCTAGAACTCGCCCCTGGACCCTGCCGCCGGTACCAGGATGTTGCTGGCTGCTGCTCCACTTCCTGTGTTTCCGGTGCTGCCTGCCGTACCTGCCGATTCTGCCTGCCGTTGCTGCGCTGGCTGTCCTGCCGTTGCTGTGCTGGCTGTCCCTACCGATGATGTGCTGGCCGTGACTGCTGTTCCTGAGATGCCCATACCTGCTGATGTCGTCCCTGTTCGTGGTGGTACTACCCCAGACTTTGGTCTGTCTGTACAGGTGCGTCCGGGCCCTGTAGCTTCGGCTACAGCAGCCCCGGCTCGCCCTGGATAGCAGATCTTACGTCTGTCCTGAGGAAGCTGACGAAGAAGAGGAGGAAGGTGTCGTGGTCGTCGTCTTCATCTTCTTCATCGTCGTCGGCCGCCGCCTTCTTTCCCCTTCGACTTCTAAGGCTTTACAGCCGAGGAAGAAGAAGGTCGCCTCCTCCCCTCCTAAGAAGCTTCCTCGGGAGCTTCTCGGGCCACCCGTCTCACCTCGGTGGGACGGGAGGGTTCCTTCCGCTGGTCCTCCTGCTCCTTCGAGCGGGGCCCGTCTTCTTCCGCAAGGAAGAAGACTACGGGGACAGAGGGGTACCGGCTAACACCGGTACTTCCTCGCCTGGTGTCAGTGGTTCTGCCACTGCATCAGGGTCCGTCTCGGCCTCCTCCCGTTCGCGGGAGGTACCGAGTGTACGGTCGCCTGCCAGCGACCGTGCAGCCAGGAACCAGACCTCTGAGTCCGCTCAGCGTCAGGTTCACGGCACGGGGGCGGAAGACTGAGTGACAGCCGCTCCATAGCGACTCTCACCAGACCAGCTCTCACTCTCGCGGTGAACAGCTGGCTACCCGGGGACGTGACGGTCCACGACCGACACGGGCTGAGGCTGGGAAGAGGCCTCCTCCCGTTCGCCGGTGCCAGCCACGGCTGGAACCAGCGACGTGACGTGCCGTGAGGACAAGCACCGGTCTCACTGCGACAGTGGAGCCTGCAGGTCGCCTGACCGTCGCTCTCACAGAGAGCGATCGGGTACGGCAACCAGCACCAGCTCTTCTGACACTCGAGATCAGTGCCGCTGTGCTCAGTCCAGCCGTTCTCCACAGCGAGACGGTTCGACCA
Source organism: Macrobrachium nipponense (assembly GCF_015104395.2). Lineage (NCBI taxonomy): Eukaryota > Metazoa > Arthropoda > Malacostraca > Decapoda > Palaemonidae > Macrobrachium > Macrobrachium nipponense. Next base: position 28,668,118 of record NC_087212.1, on the reverse strand, counting down.
GGCCTGCAGCTCGATCGTCACCGCCGGCGGGTTGACGATCGCCTGCAGCCCTCCAAGCCTGCTGGTCCTGCCAGCGAGCGCGAGGGAAAAAAACGTGCAGGTCTGCCTCTCCCGTATTTCCTCAACCTCCTAGGGTTACACCGGGAGGAGCGAGGTATTGAGGAGTGATCGTGAGGGGTGCGCCCCTAATGATCTCCCACCACGACGCCCTACGTGCCAGGCACGGTTCTTGGACCGGCCAGGACGTATGCGCAAGTGGATGGGGAAGACCGAGAGGGCTGTCGCTGTTCCCACCCCCTTCTTAGGAGGAGGGTTTCTCTGGAATATGCTCTTGTTCGAAGGGCTTAACGGTCCCACTCTGCAAGATGCTGTGACTTCCGAGATCCAGAGGAACTTTGCCGAGGTTACGGCGCTGATTCGTCAGCACAATGACCTCGGGAAGGATCGCCGCTCCCACCAGCAGAGCCACGTCTCGGCTCGAGTCGTTTTGGGGCCCGAGAGGGAATCCAAAATCGACGGTGGGTCTGCCAGCGATCGGAGCTTGCCGACTGGGTGGAGCCAGGTAGTCTCTCGTCTCCGGACAAGGAGGCTCTCTCGGTTCTGGGACGGTCGAACAAGCTCCTTCACCTCATCTACTGCGACAGAGGCGTTTCTACGTGTCTTCGGACATCGTATTTATATATCCCTTCGGTCCTCCTGAGGTTTCGACCTCGACGAGGACTGGAATGAGTCGGAGCGGTATCGGGCTCTCTCCTGTCAGGTGTCGATCAGCCCCACCCAGACGACGTTCACAGTGGCGGCAGACCCTTACCTACAGTGAGAGTTCGTAACCCTCCTCGGGAAAACGGTTTCTCCTGACGATACGTTTTCCCAGACTCTGAGAGGCCATCGCCGCAAGGCGATGGCTGCTCCTGCTCTTCTCCAACTGCTAGTTCCACTGGGAAGGCGAGCGAGTATCCAATTCCTCCCCCATTCCCTCTCTCCTTACGGCTACGAGGGAAAGGGGAGGGATCCTACAGAGATTTCTCTGTAAGATCCCACGTTAGGGGCTGCGCTACCGGGGGGACCTTCGGGTCCTACCTGACGTAAGCCCGGTCATTGAGGAGGGATCCTGCCAGCCATTGGGACCCGGTCCAACAGCAGGCGTACGTTCCAGGGGCATCGAAGGACGTAGCATGGAGACAGGAGATCAAGACCATGCTGAGCAAGAGAGCTGTAGAAATCGGTACGGATCAATCACCGGGCTTTACAGCCGACTCTTCCTGGTGGAAAAGTCTACAATAGGCTGGCGCCCAGTGATAGATCTCTCTTCCCCGAACCCAACCGGTTGGTTCGCGCCAACACCCGGTTCACGATGGAGACGGCACGCTCAGTGCTCGGACTCTTATCAGGGAGAACGATTTCATGCTTGCAGTGGACTTGAAGGATGCGGATCTACAAATACCCATCCATCAGTCCTCCAGAAAGTACCTCCGCTTCATCCTCGACGGGACGGTGTACCAGTTCAGGCCACGTTGCTTCGGTCTCTCAACCGCCCCACAGGTGTTCACGCGAGTGTTCACTCTGGTGTCTGCTTGGGCCCATTCGCACGGGATACGTCTGATGAGGTATCTCGACGATTGGTTAGTCCTGGCGAGCTCCCGCTCGCAGTTGCTACAGACAGGGGATCGACCTGCTCGAGTTCTGTCGCGATCTGGGGATCGTTCTGAACTTCGAAAAGTCCGATCTCGAGCACAAGCAGAGGATGAAGTACCTGGGTATGCTGATCGACACGGTAGCAGATTCAGGGAGGCAGCCAACCAGTTCCTGTCTCGGCAGGAACAGGTAGCTCAGCAATGGCAAGTCGTGATCGGACACCTGTCGTCACTCGGGAAGCCAGTCCCTAACGGGCGTCTTCACCTGCGGTCTCTTCAGGGAGACCAAAGGAGAGTTGGTCACAGGCGACGGATCCCCCAAGCCTTCCATGGTCACTGACACAGGAGGTGAGGCAGGACCTAGCCAGGTGACTGGACGACAGGAACCCCTTAAGAGAGTGCCTCCGGGTACTCTCCCCCCGGACATGCAGCTGCTCTCAGACGCATCGACGAGGGATGGGGTGACACCTGGAAGAGTTGCGGACTTCAGGAGTGTGGTACGAGAACGACAAGCACCTTCACATCAATGTACTGGAACTAAAGGCAGCGTTCCTCGCTCTCCAAGAGTTCCAGGACCGCTTGATGGGACACTCAGTGGTGTTGATGTACGACAACACCACGGTGGTGGCTTACGTCAACAAACAGGGGGGGCCTAGTGTCTCTCCCGTTGTATCAGTTGACTCGGCAGGTGCACGAGTGGGCCGAGGCACACTCAATAGAGCTGTCGGCACACTACATTCCAGGGAAGGAATGTAGTAGCAGACACGCTCAGCCGTCGGGATCAGGTGATAAGGACCGAATGGTCTCTACACCAGGACGTGGCGGAAAGGCTCTTCGACCTGTGGGGGCGACCAGTCGAGGATCTGTTCGCCATCCGGCACATCAGGAAGCTCCAGGTGTTCTTCTCGGCCGTGCCGGATCCATGGGCAGCTGCAGAGGACGCTCTTCAACACCCGGGGGACAACCTCTTCGCCTATGCCTTTCCCCGTTCAGCCTGATTCACAAGGTGATCAGTCGAGCACTGGTCATCCCGAATCTCAGGATGATCCTGATGGCTTCCAAATGGCCACAGGCCATTTGGTATCCGGACCTGCTGGCTCTTCTCGCAAGAGAACCGAGAGAGATTCCCCATTGGCACAACCTTCTCGGCCAGCCACACGTCGAGCGGTACCGGTACCGAGCAGTCCAGTCCCTACGTCTTCACGGCTGGCTGTTATCCACCTTCTCTTGCGTACGAGAAAGCTTTTTCGTAGCGCAGCAACAGAGATGGCTGGAAAACGTCCGTCAGTCCTCTGCAGCTGTGTAACCAGGGGAAGTCGGCCGTCTTCGGTGGTTGGTGTCGTAGACGGGGCCTATCTCTTCTCAGAGCCAATCTTCAGCAGGTAGCGGATTTCCTCGTTTTTTCTTCGCCGAGGAAGCTCCTCTAAGTTCCCACAGTCAAGGATACAGAGCCGCCTTGTCGCTCCTCCTGAAACTGACGGGATTGGACATCTCGAACTCGTTCGAGATCTCCTTGCTTAGGAGCAGCTTCAAAGGTCTTGCCAACCCAGGGAAATCAAATGACCCTCGTCTTGCTGGACCTGGCATCGGCGAAGAGAGTACGGGAGCGTCATGCAGATAATGATGCGGATGAGATGCTGCTTTGTCCTGGGAGGACGCTACGTCGCTATCTGAAGAGAACTCGACACCTCGGGCCTGAGTGTCGACGCCTCTCCGTTAGCAAGGGGTCAACAAGAAAGAAGTATCAAGAACACTCTTTCGTCCTGGCTGCGTGCGGTCTTCAGGAGGGCGTAGGAGGCTGATGGCAGTGACGACATCCGTACGTCCCGTCCGAGAACTCACGAAGTCAGAAGTGTTGGCCCCTCGTTGGCGTTTCGTAAGAACTTCTCCGTGGCGCAGGTATGGAAGGTGGGGTCTGGTACAACCAGACCACCGGCAACTTCCTTATACCTCTTGGATATTGCCCATAGGTCCTTGGATCGGTTTCCTTAGGACCTGTGGTGGCTGCTCAACACGTCGTCTAGCTAACCCCCAGACCCTAGCAGGCTGAACAGCATCGAGTCCTGGTGTGACTGTATGAATAGATAGTGATGAGAAAGTGACTGGCTTCTTCTTCTTTATATTTTTCTTCCCTATCCTACCTGTGGGTAGAGGGATACGGTCATCACCCCTGCTGGATAAGGACGAGATGCCGGTGAGGCTATATGACAGAGCCCCATCCTATCCCTTTCACGAGGGATGGGAGCAGAATATTCCACCACTTCCTTCTACAAGGGGGGAAGTGGGATGCCTACAAGAGTCAAAACCATGACTTTAACTTTGCTCCTGTACAGGAACAAGTTCTTACATTGCTGGTACGAAGAGATACGCTTGCCTCTCTCTTAGTACTCGGTCCAGAGGTCTGACCATTGATCCTGCGGTGCACACCCCGATCAATCGGACAGAGGCTTGGATCCCTCCCTCGCTCTTACGACCAGGGAGCTTCCAAGGTTGGGCGAACACCAGTCTGTTCACAAAAGACTCAGATTCCTCCCACCAAGAAGTGAGTCTTCCTATTGTAAAAGGACGAAGGTTTGTATGCCGTGTCGGAACAAATGACAATTTGTCTAAAATTGCATTTTTCCTAACTATACAAACCTGAGGTCCTTTTACACATAGCCCCACCTCATGCCACCCCTCACTCTGCAGTTTTTGCTTGGGCCAAAAGCAAAAGTGATTTGTTTACTCGCCCAGTCGCGCGCATGCGCAAGCCTGTCGGACTAAGCAGTTAACTACCGAACCCCTTGTTCGAAAGCTTACGACCTATCCAGCTGCCGCTAGTACCTTCCTATTGTAAAAGGACCTCAGGTTTGTATAGTTAGGAAAAATGCAATTTTTAGACAAATTGTCATTTTGGTAAAAATTAATGCAAACCCTGTAAGTCTCAAGGTGTAACAACCATCTTTTAATCTTTGGAATGTGCAGATAATAAAAAATTAAAAAAAACTATTCCTCTAGAGCTCTGTTCAGAGAAGGCACCAGTTCCTCTGTATTAGCTAGTTGTTCATACACGAAACAAACCTTCGGTCTTAACATTAGGATTTACTAGCGCCAAGCTGGAAACCGGTAGAATTAAAATTACACTTGTGAGATCCAGGGACTAATGGCATCTATACCAGGTCACGGGGCATGTATACCCAGAATGCCCACGGCTACCTGTGACCCATCAGTTATTTTCCTACCGCCTTTAAGATAAGACGTGTTACTGTCTATCTCATTTAAAAGCCGGTTTTTCAGTTTGCCCGTTCTTTATCCATTTCATTTTTTTATTTTTCATTCCTTTTCTTTCTCCAAGTGTGATCAGTGTGTGGTAAGAGTGTATACGTGGTATGATGGAGAATTTTGCCTCAACATCGGGATCGTCTACCGCTTCGAAGAGGAGACAAAGGAAATGCCCAGGAGTCAGTGGCTCCCTTGCCCTTACTAGGTTTCCTAACGTCGGTGTCGACGGATCCTCATCCAACGTGTAGTAGGTGCAGGGAAAACGTATGTACGGTTACTAATCCGTGTTCTGTTTGTCGCGGTTGGTCGGTGGAACAGTGGAAGAAGTTCTATGGGAAAAGCCAATACAAAAAGAAAGGGGGTGACGCCATCTTTGGATGACCAAACCTTACCGGCTTCTTTTGTATCGGTAATAAACCAGGCTCTCCATATGTTTCTCCACCTGCTTTTGAATTGTCTCTACCCTTCGGTTTCTCTAGTGGTTCTGTATCGAAACGTCGGGAGGGGCCTTCCTTGGGTAATTTTATGAATAATTTGCACTCTCTTTCTTCCCAGCAAGTAGAGGGGGAGATCCGCCATCTTTGTTCCAGGCTCCTGCTATACGGCCAAGCGCATAGATTAGATGGTACGTGGTCAGCGCTAGGCCTACCAGGCGTACCAACCTTGGATGGTCTGCTTGCGCATTATATGACGTCACGGTTCCAGCAGGGTCCGGCAGCGCTGAATGTCCTCATCCCCCGGGCTTGCAATTTATGGGAATTAATGCCGCTGCTTCACCATCCCACTCAGTATTTACAGCGATGCAGAACGTGGGGAGGTAATTTGGCAGCAAACGTGCGGTTACCAGCAGAAACCTCTCAGTCTCTCCCTACGAGAGGCATGAGTCACAAAACATACGTCACACTCTGAGATGGCAGGCGTGATGACGTCACAGACCGATTCTCGGCCTTTTTCGCGCTCCCAGACGCTAATACGCCTTCTGATCCGTCAATGCAAACTGTAATGCAGAAGTTACAGGATATAGAGGAGAGAATGAATAAGAGAGACAAAAAGAAAGTGTGATTCGCCTTCTTCGTCTTCTTCCTCTAGTTCGGCGTCATCGCTAGTCCGAGTAAACGTCACGGCGAGCGCCAGTCAAGCGTTGGAGGAGGATTCGGGAGTTCCTAGTCGGATCCCTCGAAGGCCAGAGAAGAATCAATTCTTCCTCTTCTTCGGACGAAGACTGTCTTTTCCAAGTCAGCAAGAAGGTCGGAAAATCAGTGGCTATTAAGCACAAGGTTGCCAGACGAAGCCGTTCGCAAGAGTCCGAACAAGCGAGAGAGGTGACGGCCGGCGAGCTAGCGGCCGAGGCGGAGTTGCCAGTTCGGATCGCAAAACTGCGATACCTCTGGTAAAATCGACGTTGGCGGCGAAAGGTGCAGCAGAGGATGGAATGCAGGTCCCAGTTTCGCCCGTAAGGCCGTTCAAAATACGTACGAAGGACGATAAGGCTCCTATTAAAAGTACGAAAAATAGAGAGTTGGCAACCTCGGCGGATACGTTCGTGGAAGGCAGTGTCCGTCTGGATAGAAGGCCGAGGCCGGGCTCGCCGACGCTCGAAAACGATGCCAATGCTAATAAAGACGAACTTACCTCTGTCTTAAGGGAGCCTTCATCTTGGAGATCTAGACGAGATTCTCGCTCTAGATCCGTGAGCAGAGAAAGAGTGAGACGTTCTCGTTCCCCTGCTGACTATCTGGGATCGAGCCAACAGCGGCCAGCAAAGATCAAAGAGGCCGCGGCCGTAGGGGCAGGCGGCCGTGGAATTCCGGGCCGTCTGTCAGAAGATAGAGGCGAGACAACATCTCTCGTGACGGAGAGTGGTACACTAGAGCCGGAGGAAGGAGAAAACCAAGAGTTTCTGGCCTCGTATGCAGAGGTTATTGATTTGATTCGTCAATTCAATAGCCTTTCGGAGAAGACAGAAACACCGGCCAGTATGCTTCCTCCTGGAATTGACATGGCGTTTGGACTAAAGAGGGATACCAAGGTGTCGTATGAATTGCCTTGTTCGAGTCATGCGGAATCGGTCTTGCAACACGTAAACGCAAAAGATTGCAGGGAGGGATAATTCCTTAAGATCTAATAGATCATTTAAATTTATTCCCCTCCAATGATAAAGCAAAGGAAATATTATACGACACCGAAGGTCCCTTTGCTGTCTAGACAAATGAACCCTAATGTTTGTAAGGTTAAGGCCTGGATTAACTTGGATCAGGTTAAAATGGAGTGCCCTTCGATGACGTACCAAGAGGCTGCCACGTTAGAAGCAACAGCTTCTTCTGTCTTTCAGGCTGCGTCCTGGTTAGACCTTTGGTCAACAGCATGGCGAAAATTGCATCCTCGGAAGCAACAAGGAAAGTAGTGGATGAACCATTGTTCATTAGATTACTACAGTCAGGGTCCAAGGCGATTGCGTACCTGACAAACGTAAGTGCCAATGTTTGGGCAAATATCCTGCTAATGAGGAGAGATGCAGCATTGGCTAGACTAAGCCGCAATGTGGATTTGGATTCCCTGTTAGCAATGAGGAATGGGGATATCTTGGAATCGCAACTACTGTGCAGAGGTCATACTGGAAGAAGCGATAGATAGAAGAAGGATGGACACTAACGATAGGTTGGTGCAACAGGCAGTTAGGAAAACCTCTAACAGTCAAACTATTCCTTTGGAGGGAAGACAACAGCAAGTGTCTCGAAAGAAACCAGTGAGACATAGCATCCCTAATAGAGTCACAAGACCCTCTTCCCCAAAGAGGAGAACGCATCGGCCCTTTCACAATAGAAACAACAGAGGAAGGGGCAATAGGGGAAGGGGGAGAGGCTCAAGAAGATAGGATGGGCGCCTCCCATCACTCGGCCACACCAGTGGGGGGTTGCCTGGCAAATCACTGGAAGGTGTGGCAGGAACTAGGGGCAGAGCAGTGGGTGGTGGATGTTCTCAGGATCGGGTATTTGATTCGTTCGAGGTAACCCGCCCCTGACAGATCAACCATTACCCCACACCCGTCACTTATGCCCACAAATCTCAGAAGGCCACTATTCTGCAGGACGAAGTGAAGAAGATGATGGAAAAAGGAGCTGTGCAACAAGTATGCAGTCCGACAAAAGGCTTTTACAGCAGGATTTTCCTGGTACCCAAAGCCAACGGGGAGTGGAGGACAGTAATAGACCTGTCAACGCTGAATCTGTTTATAAGGAAAACCAGTTTCAAGATGGAAACTCCGAAAACGGTTCTACAAGCAGTCAGAATCGGAGACTTTATGCTGACAGGTCGATTAAAGGACGCATACTTTCAGATACCAGTCCATCAGTCTTCAAGGAAATTTCTCCGCTTCAGTCTTGCAGGGAAAGCTTTCGAGTTCAAGGTCCTGTGCTTCGGATTGACAACGTCTCCTCAGGTTTTTACAAGAGTGTTCACCTGTGTCGGCGTGGGCGCACGCTCAGGGGATCAGGCTGATAAGATATCTGGACGATTGGCTGGTGATAGCAAAGTCCAGGGAGAAATTACTCAGGGACAGGCGGCCCTCCTGCAGCTTGTCACAGCCTAGGTATTGTGGTGAATCAGCAGAAGTCGCAGCTGGATCCAAGTCAACATTTGGAATATCTGGGAATGGTGATAGACACAACACAAGCCAAAGTATTCCCGACAGACCAAAGAGTACAGAAATGCAAACAAGTGGTGAATGCCTTTCTGGAAAAGCAAGACACAGCCAGCAAGACAGTGGCAGGTGGTGCTGGGAATCCTAACCTCCCTGGAGAAGCTAGTACCACAAGGAAGGCTACACCTTCGGTCCCTACAATGGAGGATGAAGGAGTTTTGGTCACCAACAGTAGATCACCCGTACGAGCAAATTCCCTTGTCGGCAGAAGTGAGAAAGACTTGCTGTGGTGGGTGGACGACGACAATCTGACAGTGGGTGTCCCCCTTCAACAATCCTCCCCAGACCTCTTGCTGTTCTCGGATGCGTCACTAGAAGGCTGGGGAGCCCATATGGAGGAGTTGATGGTGTCAGCAAAATGGAGTTGCAAGGACAGAGAACTCCATATAAACGTGCTGGAGTTGAAAGCAGCTTTCCTGGCCTCTACAAGAATTCAGGGAGAGAGTAAAGGGACACTCGGTGGTATTGATGTCAGACAACACCACAGTAGTAGCTTATATAAACAAGCAAGGAGGCCTAGTTTCTCGGCAGTTACATGTGATGACAGTTCAACTTCACCAGTGGGCTATAGAGAACCTGGTAGACATCAAGGCCAGGTATATTCCGGGAAAAAGAAACATAGTGGCCGACAAGTTGAGCCGCAGGGATCAGATTCTGGGAACGGAGTGGTCCCTACACCAACAGGTAGTGGACAGGATGCTCATGTTGTGGGAAGGACCGATCATAGACCTATTCGCAACCAGGTACAACAAAAAGTTGGAAGTGTATTGTTCATAGTCCCGGACGCAGAGGCAAGCAGCAGAACGATGCGCTACAACACCCCTGGGACAATCTGGACGTGTAACGCATTTCCTCCATTTTGTCTAATCCGTCAGGTTCTGAACAGGGTAATGCGGTCTCAGAACCTCAAGATGACCCTGGTAGCCCCGTTATGGCCGAAAGCAGAGTGGTTTCCAGACCTACTGGAACTCCTAGTAGAATGTGCCAAGAGAGTTACCTCCATGGAGCAACCTTCTGTGTCAGCCTCACGTGGAGAGGTACCACCAGTCGGTGAAGTCCCTATCGCTTCACGGGTGGAGACTGTCAAGTATCTCCTCCGAGAGCGAGGGTTTTCGCAGAAAGCAGCAACTCAGATGGCAGGTAATATCAGAAAAATCATCTGCGACAGTATACCCAAGGGAAGTGGTCAGCATACTGTGATTGGTTTACAGACTTTCTGATATATCTCAGAACAGAAAAAACATATGTCTGTATCTGCAGTGAAGGGGTACAGGGCTGCTCTAGGCCTCAGTCTTACGAATGAAAGGAGTGGACATATCGTTTCATGGGAGTTGGCCATGCTGATGAGGAGCTTTGAACAGTCATGCCCACCAAAGGAGCTAAAAGCCCCAGATTGGGATCTGACCAAGGTACTGAGTAGTCTGACAAAACCCCCTTACGAACCGCTAAGGCAGTCCACGGATAGGAGCCTGACCCTGAAGACAGTCTTCTTATTGGCCCTGGCTGGCTTCAACCAAAAGGGGTGGGGGAGCTACATGGCCTCTCATATCTCATAAAGCACTCGAGAGGTTGGAGATCAATGGTGTGTGAGTTTGTCCCAGAATTCGTGGCAAAGACCCCAAATCCAACAATAGTAGACGGCAGATTCGACTCCTTTACCATACCTTCCTTGGCAGACTTTGTAGACAACGACAAAGCTGAAATGCTCCTGTGCCCCGTCAGGGCACTAAGGGAGTACTTAAAGAGAACAAGGCACCTCAGGCCGGGGTGCCAGAGGTTGTTCGTAAGTACAGGACGGAACAAGAAGGAAGTGTCCAAGAATACATTATCATTTTGGCTAAGGGAGACAATCAGAAATGCTTATACTGCAGAAGACAGAGGGTCAGATAGCCAGGTGGGAGCTAGAGCTCATGACATCAGGGGGTTGTGGGTGCTTCCCTGCATTTAAGAAGAACATGTCTGTGGATAAAATTCTGAAAGCTGGCTTGTGGGAAGCGCCAAACAACTTCACCTCATTTTATTTGAAAGATGTGCCATAGATCCTTGGACACCTTTTCCTTGGGTCCAGTGGTGGCGGCCCAACAAGTGATATAGTTCATCCAGTGCCCCTGGCGGGTCAGTTTTGCGTCTAGTCTAAGATGAAGGTATGAAAGTAGAATGAATGGGATGACTGGTCTTTTTTTCTTTACTACTTTCTTCCTACTCCTTTAAACTACGGGCAATATGAAGGAGAGTACCGTCATGTGCTGGAACGGCACTAGATGCAGGTGAGATGGTCAGCCATACTGTGAAAGCTATCTTAGCTGATGATATACTTTTCAGTAGCAACACACCCCTCTGGATAATAAGGAAGAGGGGTGAAGGTGGATACCAGTCGCAAGGGACAAGAGTAAACAGTAGAATGGTATCTACACCCAGTGGGAGGAAACCAATAGATCCGCTTATATCTTTGGTCCTAGGTTCATTGTCCATTCTCTAGAATTTCCCTATATTCGGAATGGATAAGGTGGCAAACTTCCAGTCAGTTGTAGAGAACTTACCTCCCTCCAATAGTAAGTCTATCCTAATGTTAAGACCGAAGGTTTGTTTCGTGTATGAACAAATACCAAATTTGTAACTAATTTGTATTTTCATAACTAACAAACCTGAGGTCTTAACAGTTAAAGGCCCACCTCGAACCACCCCTCTAGCAGTCTAAACTGGGTTAGAAATATAACTGATGGGTCACAGGTAGCCGTGGGCATTCTGGGTATACATGCCCCGTGAACCTGGTATAGATGCCATTAGTCCCCTGGATCTCACAAGTGTAATTTTAATTCTACCGGTTTCCAGCTTGGCGCTAGTAAATCCTAATGTTAAGACCTCAGGTTTGTTAGTTATGAAAATACAAATTAGTTACAAATTGGTATTTTTCAATGAAGCGAACATAATTTCCTTTCGTAGAAGACAGTAGAAACTCATATTTAGTGCTGCTAAAAAATCTGTGCAAATAAGTTTAAAAAAGTCTGAGCGGTTGAATTAAACTCCTTTAATATACAAAATATACTTAAGTTGCTTCAAA
>NC_087212.1:28527209-28655962 GCF_015104395.2 Macrobrachium nipponense | reverse complement strand
GATGAGGTTTACCAGAAGTTCGAGGAATAGACAGCATGGCACCACACAGCAATATATTGATTAAATACTCATAAGCAGATGTTGGGCTCTGAAAATCAGTTATCTCTTTATCAAACTTCAGTAGATTTTTTGAATAATCCCCAGTCAGCCTCCCCTACTTTCCATTTTGGTAAACATGGAGATGGAATATTCTTCATATACTTTAAGTGAATGGGCCAATGATCACTGCCATGATCATTCTGGTCTACTACCCACTGATAATCTAACCTCAAAGACGAAGAACAGATAGTGAGGTCAATGGCTGAATCAGTATTATGAAAAAAATCATGTCTTGTAGGGGAACCATCATTCATTAAAGTGATGTCATTTAAGTCAAGCAGCTGTTCTATTATTAAACCCCACCGGTCGCAGTTTGGCTCTCCCCAGAGGGTGTGCTTGGCATTAAAATCCCCCATCAGAATGAAGGGTTTAGGAAGCTGGTCTATCAGTGTCTGAAGATCGTTTAATTCTAGCTGACGGGGATTACCCTGCGCATCCTGCAATCTACTTTCTAATGATGGATCAAGGTAGAGAGAACAAATTGTGATCCATTTACAGTTAAAAATTTGGACTGCACAAGCCTGCAACACAGTGTTCAATTGAACAACCCTGTGATTAACAGACTTGCGGACTATGATGCCTGTGCCTCCGTGAGCACGTACACCTATCAGGGGTGGAGACCTGTGAAAGGAATAATTAAAACCCACATTGGGTGTGTGCTCTCCCAACTTTGTCTCTTGTAGACACATCGCAGATAAATCATGTTCCCTAAACAGAACCCGAACTTGCTCTCTATTTGGTATAAATCCACGGATGTTCCATTGCATGAGAGCCATTATTTAGAGGAAGGGATCTTTAAAATTCCCTACTAATTTAGGAATCTGTGTCCTGGTGATAGAGATCTTATCAGTTTTACCAGTACTATTTGACCTAGATCTAGGTGTTACAGTATCTTTTAGAAGATGGGCTTTCACTTGCCCTTTCAGTTTTACTTTTGTTCTTTCTACGATTGCTGAGTGACCGTGAATGAGGCGAAGAGGGAGAAAGGGCCCTCTTCTGACGAATAAAGAGGGCCTCTATCTCCTCACCGTCATCTCCACGGTGCCACTGTAATGTCAAGATCAGGTGAGGGCTCAATGTCAGGCAATGTCCCTGACAGAGAAAAGTCGTCAACAAATTGAGACCCTGGCTTGAACCTTGAAACAACAGGGTCCCCTGGCTTGACCAGTGTCTCTACAACATGAGGAGCCCCGCCAGAGGGGCCATGAGAAGCCCCACTAGGGGGGCTAGGGGGGTGGGTGGGGAGCCCCACCAGAGGGGGCGTGGGAAACCCCACCAAGGGGGGCATGGGGAGCCCCAACAGGGGGGGCACGGGGAGCCCCACCAGAGAGGGCATGGGAAACCCCATTAGGGGACCCCCGGGGGAGCACCACCTGAAGGGGCACCAGAAGTAGCAATATCCGGCTGTTGTGCCTTCAAGGCATCTGAATAAGTTTTCTTTCCCAACAGCTTCTTGGCCTGTCCCACACTGATGTGTTCAGCGATAGATTTAAGTAATGCCTCTTGTTCTTTTTTTAAATTCACTGCATTTCTTATCTCGGGCTCGATGGTCACCCTTACAGTTCACACAAATTACCGGTTCAGAACATTCCTCATGCTCAGGCTTGCCACACAAATCGAATTCCAAACAAAGTTTATTTCTGGTGCAAACATTTGAGGAGTGTCCAAAGCCAAAACATTTAAAGCACTGGAGCACTCTCGGTCTATAAGGACGAACTTTCATAATTTCATTGTCAAGAACAATTTCAGATGGCAAAAAAGGACTTACAAATGTTAAAATAATCATAGACGAGCGGGGCACCTTGAAAACCTTCCAAACCACGTCTGGACACATCTCCAAAATTTCCTCTTCGTCCATTTCATGTAAATCTTCATTGAAGATGACACCCTTTGCATAACTAAAATTATAGTGAGGTTTTACCTCTTTTATCAAACCTTCAGGATTAAGCTTTAAATTTAGGAGCATTACTGATTGAACATTGGTCTTGGCATGAACTAAAAAACTATTACGCCCAAAGCGAGTTACTTCTGGCTCCCAACATTGCCGATCTTCTCTGGCTTACCAACCTTTTCACCTTGAAGAGGTTGCCTCTCTCACCATGTGTTGTAATAATCAACCACTTAGCTGGGTCTGGTGATCTGGAGGTTTTACTTATTTTACTTGAATCTTAGTTTCAGTTGGTGGTCTATATATCTCAAGATGCCTAGGGACCTCTTCCGCCTCTCACAAGTCCAACACTCAGAGTCTTGACCTAAACTCTCTGTAGGCTCTGTGAGCTTCCGATTCGTTGTTGAAAAATATCCAAAATTCAAAACAACCATAATTTTTCCCAAGTCTATTCCGTAATTCTTTTACGTTTCCAAATTTGCAAAATTCATTAAATAAGGTATCATAATTCCAGTCTAAAGGGACTGGTTTTACATACAAAATGTTTGTAACAAGGAGCTCATTTGAAAAAGGCTCCAAAGTCACAATAGAGGAATTACCAAAATTTTCCTTGTCCTTATCCTTGCCCAAGTCGTCAACAGAAGGTTTTGGTGTCTCCATAAGACGTACAATTGATGATTCATCCAGGTATCCCCACCCACCATGGAGCCCACATTTAGAGGACAGTGTTATCCCATACAGGCTGCCCTAGGGGTACCACCCAGATATACACCCCACCCTCAGTGCTTAAGGCGTCATGATGTCCGTCGAGATCAGACCCAGCACTAAGAGCAGGGTTTGACATATAAACTTTCCCCTCGCTCGACCACGTTAGGTACTCGAGTTTTTCTACGGGTGAGGTGGCATGCCAAAACCATCCTCACCCTCCACCAAATCCATTGAGAAAGTCCAAATCATGTCCAAAACCAATCCAAGTCATCAACATAAAATCCGTGCCTTATAGAGGGAGGAAGCAGAAGGATGAAAAGTTTTAGAAAAAGGAAAAGGGCTGACTTATTTAGTTGGATCAACAGCTGGGCACCAAGGCCCAGCAAGAAAGTAGTTCCCACCAGGCATCAGGGCCCAGCTGCTGAACCCTAAGCCCCCCATCCCCGGCAAGGCTTCAGCATCTGGGGGGTCCACACGGTCTAGCTTTGTCCGACGAACTTTTGTCGATGTGACGTCCGAAGCGGGAAAAGTCAGGGCCTTATCAGTTTCTGACATCACATCAAAGAGTTCGTCAAACAATGCTCGACCGTGTGGACGGCCCTTAATCTTGCGCGTTTGGAATTCTAGATAATTTAATTGCTTAAATGCTAAAACAACAGTGGACCTAGGACGCTGCCTTGGACACTCTTCTAGTTAGGGTTTTCTTTTCAGATTTCATATTTGATATATCCACTGTAACCTACTTGTTTTCATAGTAGCTTTGTACCATTTGAGTACATAATCTTCAATACCTACTGCTCTCAGGTCATACGGCAGCAGATAATGAATAATCAACTGCTGCACTTAGGTCGATCATAATCAGGATACCACATTTTATGCTCGACACAATTTTCATCATATTTGTAATTGCGACAATGTAGTTTTTTTTTTTTCTTTTCTGTAAGCTTACCGATCATCAGGTATAATGTCGAGTCGCTTCAAGTGTTTCCACAATTTTGTTCGTGACCTACCATTTTTATAAGTTTTGATAAGTACGATAGGTTCGATATTGGCCTGTATCACCTTTACCTTTGTAAGCTGCCTTTATACAAGCAAGCTTTTCACATAGAGCAGCCCGTAGGTTACTTGAATATTTTTGCAGGTGAAAAGGTGAGATTTTAAGGATATGAAATGCTCCTTTATTGTGATTATATGAATATGCCAGAGAAATGACATGCATGAATCAGTGAAATGAAAGGTTAACAGGCGAGGTTACAAACCCCTTTGAGCCCTAAGGCACCTTCAGTAAGCGAAAAAGAACGATGGTGGCGAGTACTGGCAAGTCAGAATAGCCAATAAGGAAAATGGAAACCATTATCGTCGGAGAAAAACGGGAAAAAAAACTCAAGCCTATGGAGTTGAAATACCATTTTTCATTTAAGGAAAGCAAAAAAAGTACCGATCGTTAATGGCAGAGAACGATAAAGGAAAAAACGAAAATATCTAGTTTTAGAGAAAGCAGCAAAGAAGTTAGTGAAAGCTTAAGTGGTAGTTAAAGAGGCAGTTGAAGAATTTCGATCGTTAGACATAAGGCGGCCGAAAACGAAGGAGAGAGAGAGAAAAAAGTTGTTTAGTAGTAGAAAAAGTAGATAGTTTCCAACCAAACAGTTAACAACAAATTAATTTGTAGATCTGTTTGTTTGTTTGTTTGTATGGTGCTTTTACGTTGCATGGAACCAGTGGTTATTCAGCAACGGGACCAACGGCTTTACGTGACTTCCGAACCACGTCGAGAGTGAACTTCTATCACCAGAAATACACATCTCTTACGCCTCAACGGAATGGCCGAGAATCGAACCCAACTAGGCCGCTGAGGCGCTGTCAAAAGGAGAAATTGAAAATTATATAAACTTAAAACACACACACAGGAACAGTGAAGTTGTATCCATAAAGTGTAGGATCATTTTTTGCAAATGCACGAAAAACAAGCTGAGTAGACATGCACATGCTTTTCAATGTTGAACGACTTGAACAAGAGAGGGGTATTCATTACTAGCAAAATAAGCAGGGGTTTTGAAAAAAAAAGTGATAATGGAAATAATTAAGGAAAAGATAAACCAGAAAATAACCTGCTTCCAATATAGTGGCTAGAAGGTAGATCCACATTAACTGTTGACCCCCTGCTAACCCTGAACACAAAGATTAATAAAGGCAGCAGGTAGTAATACAAAGTCCTGCGGGAGAAACACAAATAATGGAAAATGCGAGACAAGGTACAATATATGGCCCAATACTATGCAGCAGAGTGACAGATCAAGTGAATGAAATAGGCAGAAAAAGCAAGTCATAAGAAAAATAGAAATGGTCCGTAACATTTGTCAATGACAATGTTCCCCACTAGCAGGAAAGAAGGAATAGAAGTGGCAACTGCCGCAGCCTAGAGCAGTTTAAGAAATTTACATTTAATATCAAGCAGAGTAAGCGCAAAGAAAAAAAATGTCCACATATGAAGAGGTTAAAAATGGCTTAATTAGTAGAGTAAAAGAATACAAATACCTACGAGCACGGTACACACTAAATGATTCAAAGGAAGCAGGTATTATATCAACACGAGAAATCAAAAGGCTGAGTACCTACTTAGAGAAATTAAAATATATGGGAATGAATGATAAGTAGGAAATATGGCACTAGATGTGAGGAAACATCTACGAAACAGAAGTGATACCATTATTTGTCAACATAGAAACATGGAGTAACATCACGGAAAATGAGTTTAATTCACTAGAGAAAATGTAATAAAGGATCCTCCGAGGAATGTACGACCAACCGAAGGGTGCACCCTCTTCAATCCAGCTATCTACTTCCTTTAAAAACTCCCTTCTCTTCTGTTAATCCCATCCATTACCTTAACTAATTTTGTGTCCACTTTATTTCCCTCTCTCATGGACCACTCTACTGTCCACTGACTGCCATCAAATCTTGGCACAAAATCTTTATCTCCAATTGTAATTACGTACACTGGAATTCCCACAGGTGTTAGCCATAGTACCACAGTTCGAGTTATCACTTATCAATGAACACCTTGCCTTACCAAACTTAACTTTGCCCCTAGCCACTGTTAACACCTCCAAATCCGTTGAGTTGAGTTGAGATGAATATAGAATTGAGGCCAAAGGCCAAGAACAGGGAACTATGAAGTCATTCTGTGGTGAAATGGAAATTAGACACTAAAAGGTTTGAAAGGTGTAACATGAGGAAAACCTCTCTGTTGCACTACGACTCAGTTGTTAAGAGAGGGTGGAAAGTAAGATGAAGAAAGAATATGAAAGGAGGCACAGTAAAAGGAGCAAAAGTGGTTGCAGCTAGGGGCAGATGGCACACTGCAAAGAATCTTACGTAATGCCTGATGTACAGCGCACGAGGTTCGCTGACGGTACTACCCCACTACAGGGCCAAACCCACTGACTACATTTCTGACCAAAATTGCATCAATAGTTAATTAGTTTCTCAGCCACTACAGCAGTTACAACTACTGCAACATCATCAATATTCGATTTTACACACATTTCAGCTTTACACAAGATCTCTCCTCCATCAAAGGCAGTCATGACCCTTCCTCCACTAACTTTATTAACTGTGAACAAAGAACTGTTGTAGAAAAACCTGTGTCCAACAGGCCCACCACAGAATAACCATTCACCCCTATTTCACAAATGATAACCTTGAATTAGGTGCCCTTACAACTATAAGGGGTTAACTTTTGGCGCACCAGAGCCCCTTTCCTCGTTTCCCAAATCCCATTGAGTTGAAATATGACCCACCTTAATAGACCAGTAGCACAAATGGTTTCAGGCCCTTACAATAACGCAGCATATGTGGGCATCCACTCCTAACACTGACCTTTGGATTCACCATGCTGTGGGCATCCACCCATAATGCTGACCTCAGGATTCACCAAAACTGAACTCATTTGTCCCCCCAACTCTGCTTTACTCTCGTCCTTTGTTTGTTTGTATGGTGTTTTAACTTTGCATGGAACCAGTGTACTATCAAGTCTTGGGCCTAAATGTACTAACAGCGGCAACATCACTGAACGTATTAGAAGTAAATATTCTTGCTTAATTAATAATTTAACTTATTGCATTCACTATTGCTGGTAGTTGTGGCAATGACTTGACAAAGCACAACATCAAATAACCTTACTGTGCTCCAACCCATCCCCGGGAAACCAAGCTAACCCTGCCAGCCTTCTTAATTCATTTGCAAAAACACCTACCAGTTATCCATCCATCTTGAATTAGTTAATTTCCCCAAATGGTACAAAAGCTCCATCTGAAAAGGTTTCTTTTAATTATTTTTCAAACTTATCACTATCACTTTGGTCATCTTTCATTTCCACATACAAAGCCAATGCATCACCTTCCAAAAATACCAAATTTGTAACTAATTTGTATTTTTCATAACTAACAAACCTGAGGTCTTAACAGGTAAAGGCCCACCTCGAACCACCCCTCTAGCAGTCTAAACTGGGTTAGGAATATAACTGGTGGGTCACAGGTAGCCGTGGGCATTCTGGGTATACATGCCCTGTGACCTGGTATAGATGCCAATAGTCCCTGGATCTCACAAGTGTAATTTTAATTCTACCGGTTTACAGCTTGGCGCTAGTAAATCCTAATGTTAAGACCTCAGGTTTGTTAGTTATGAAAAATACAAATTAGTTACAAATTTGGTATTTGTTCATACACGAAACAAACCTTCGGTCTTAACATTAGGATAGACTTACTATTGGAGGGAGGTAAGTCTCTACAACTGACTGGGAGTTTGCCACCTTATCCATTTCCGAATATATAGGGAAATTCTAAGAGAATGGACAATGAACCTTGGTTTTCCCCCACTGGGTGTAGATACCATTCTATTGTTTACTCTTGTCCCTTACAACTGGATCCACCTTCACCCCTCTTTTCCCTATTATCCAGAGGGGTGTGTTGCTACTGAAAAGTATGCCATAACCTAAGATAGCTTCACAGTATGGCTGACCACCTCACCTGCATCTAGTCCGTTCCAGCACATGACGGTACTCTCCTTCATATTGCCCGTAGTTAAAGGGAGTAGAAAGAAAGTAGTAAAGAAAAAAGACCAGTCATCCCATTCATTCTACTTTCATACCTTCATCTTAGACTAGACGCAAACTGACCCGCCCGGGGCACTGGATGAGCTATATCACTTGTTGGGCCGCCACCACTGGACCCAAGGAAAAAGTGTCCAAGGATCTATGGGCAACGTCTTTCAAATAAAATGAGGTGAAAGTTGTTTGGCGTTTCCACACACCAGCTTTCAGAATTCTATCCACAGACATGTTCTTCTTAAATGCCAGAGAAGCACTCAAGCCCCTGATGTCATGAGCTCTAGCTCCCACCTGGCTATCTGACCCTCTGTCTTCTGCCATATAAGCATCTCTGATCGTCTCCCTTAGCCAAAACGATATTGTATTCCTGGACACTTCCTTCTTGTTCCGTCCTGTACTTACGAACAACCTCCGGCACCCCGGCCTGAGGTGCCTTGTTCTCTTTAAGTACTCCCTTAGTGCCCTGACGGGGCACAGGAGCATCTCATCTTTGTCATCGTCTACAAAGTCTGCCAAGGAAGGTATGGTAAAGGAGTAGAATCTGCAGTCTACTATTGTTGGATTTTGGGTCTTGGCCACGAATTCTAGGACAAACTCAAATACCATTGATCTCAAACCTCTCAAGTGCTTTTTGAGATATGACAGGCCATGTAGCTCCCCCACCCTTTTGGTTGAAGCCAGGGCCAATAAGAAGACTGTCTTCAGGGTCAGGCTCCTATCCGTGGACTGCCTTAGTGGTTCGTAGGGGGGTTTTGTCAGACTACTCAGTACCCTGGTCAGATCCCAATCTGGGGCTTTTAGCTCCTTTGGTGGGCACGACTGTTCAAAGCTCCTCATCAGCATGGCCAACTCCCATGAAGACGATATGTCCACTCCTTTCATTCGTAAGACTGAGGCTAGAGCCGCCCTGTACCCCTTTACTGCAGATACAGACATATGCTTTTCTGTTCTGAGATATATCAGAAAGTCTGCTAACTGCTGAATAGTGGTACTGAGTGGAGACAAGTTCCCTCTACGACACCAATCACAGTATGCTGACCACTTTCCTTGGTATACTGTCGCAGATGATTTTCTGATATTTCCTGCCATCTGAAGTTGCTGCTTTCTGCGGGAAAAACCCTCTCGGTCGGAGGAGATACTTGACAGTCTCCACCCGTGAAGCGATAGGGACTTCACCGACTGGTGGTACCTCTCCATGTGCGGCTGACACAGTAGGTTGCTCCATGGGGGTAACACTCTCAGCACATCTACTAGGAGTTCCAGTAGGTCTGGAAACCCCTCTGCTTTCGGCCATAACGGGGCTACCAGGGTCATCTTGAGGTTCTGAGACCGCATTACCCTGTTCAGAACCTGACGGATTAGACAAAATGGAGGAAATGCGTACACGTCCAGATTGTCCCAGGGGTGTTGTAGCGCATCTTCTGCTACTGCCTCTGCGTCTGGGACTACTGAACAATACACTTCCAACTTTTTGTTGTACCTGGTTGCGAATAGGTCTATGATCGGTCCTTCCCACAACATGAGCATCCTGTCCACTACCTGTTGGTGCAGGGACCACTCCGTTCCCAGAATCTGATCCCTGCGGCTCAACTTGTCGGCCACTATGTTTCTTTTTCCCGGAATATACCTGGCCTTGATGTCTACCAGGTTCTCTATAGCCCACTGGTGAAGTTGAACTGTCATCACATGTAACTGCCGAGAAACTAGGCCTCCTTGCTTGTTTATATAAGCTATTACTGTGGTGGTGTCTGACATCAATACCACTGAGTGTCCCTCTACTCTCTCCCTGAATTCCTGTAGAGCTAGAAACGCTGCTTTTAACTCCAGCACATTTATATGGAGTTCTCTGTCCTTGCAACTCCATTTTGCTGACACCATCAAATCCTCCATATGGGCTCCCCAGCCTTCTAGTGACGCATCCGAGAACAGCAAGAGGTCTGGAGAGGATTGTTGAAGGGGGACACCCACTGTCAGATTGTCGTCGTTCATCCACCACAGCAAGTCTTTCCTCACTTCTGCCGACAAGGGAATTTGCTCGTACGGGTGATCTACTATTGGTGACCAAAACTCCTTCATCCTCCATTGTAGGGACCGAAGGTGTAGCCTTCCTTGTGGTACTAGCTTCTCCAGGGAGGTTAGGATTCCCAGCACCACCTGCCACTGTCTTGCTGGCTGTGTCTGCTTTCCCAGAAAGGCATTCACCACTTGTTTTGCATTTCTCTACTCTTTGGTCTGTCGGGAATACTTTGGCTTCTGTTGTGTCTATAACCATTCCCAGATATTCCAAACGTTGACTTGGATCCAACTGCGACTTTTCCTGATTTACCACAATACCTAGGCTGTGACAAAGCTGCAGGAGGGTCGCCCTGTCCCTGAGTAATTTCTCCCTGGACTTTGCTATCACAAGCCAATCGTCCAGATATCTTATTAACCTGATCCCCTGAGCATGCGCCCACGTCGACACGAGGGTGAACACACTTGTAAAAACTTGAGGAGACGTTGTCAATCCGAAGCACAGGACCTTGAATTCAAAAGCTTTCCCTGCAAGACTGAAGCGGAGAAATTTCCTTGAAGACTGATGGACTGGTATCTGAAAGTATGCGTCCTTTAGATCGACTGTCAGCATAAAGTCTCCGATCCTGACTGCTTGTAGAACCGTTTTTGGAGTTTCCATCTTGAAACTGGTTTTCCTTATAAACAGATTCAGCGTTGACAGGTCTATTACTGTCCTCCACTCCCCGTTGGCTTTGGGTACCAGGAAAATCCTGCTGTAGAAGCCTTTTGACGGACTGCATACTTGTTGCACAGCTCCTTTTTCCATCATCTTCTTCACTTCGTCCTGAAGAATAGTGGCCTTCTGAGATTTGTGGGCATAAGCGACGTGGGGTAATAGCTGATCTGTCAGGGGCGGGGTTACTTCGAACGGGATCAAATACCCAATCCTGAGAACATCCACCACCCACTGCTCTGCCCCTAGTTCCTGCCACACCTTCCAGTGATTTGCCAGGCAACCCCCCACTGGTGTGGCCGAGTGATGGGAGGCGCCCATCCTATCTTCTTGAGCCTCTCCCTCTTCCCCTATTGCCCCTTCCTCTGTTGTTTCTATTGTGAAAGGACCAATGAGTTAGCCTCTTTGGGGAAGAGGGTCTTGTGACTCTATTAGGGATGTTATGTCTCACTGTCTTCTTCCGAGACATTTGCTGTTGTCTTCCCTCCAAAGGAGTAGTTTGACTGTTAGAAGTTTTCCTAACTGCCTGTTGCAAGAACCTATCGTTTGTGTCCATCCTTCTTCTATCTATCGCCTCTTCCAGTATGACCTCTGGCAACAGCAGTTGCGATTCCAAGATATCCCCATTCCTCATTGCTAACAGGGAATCCAAATCCACATTGCGGCTTAGTCTAGCCAACGCTGCATCTCTCCTCATTAGCAGGATATTTGCCCTAACATTGGCACTTACGTTTGTCAGGTACGCAATCGCCTTGGAACCTGACTGTAGAAATCTAATGAACAATGGTTCATCCACTACTTTTCTTGTTGCTTCTGAGGATGCAATCTTCACCACTGCTGTTGACCAAAGGTCTAACCAAGAAGCAGCCTGAAAGACAGAAGAAGCTGTTGCTTCTAACGTAGCAGCCTCTTGGTACGTCATCGAAGGGCACTCCATTTTAACCTTATCTAAGGTTAATCCAGGCCTTAATCTTACAACATTAGGGTTCATTTGTCTAGACAGCAAAGGGACCTTCGGTGTCGTATAATATTTCCTTTGCTTTATCATTGGAGGGGGAATAAATTTAAATGATCTATTAGATCTTAAGGAATTATCCCTCCCTGCAATCTTTGCGTTTACGTGTTGCAAGACCGACTCCACATGACTCGAACAAGGCAATTCATACGACACCTTGGTATCCCTTTTTAATCCAAATGCCATGTCAATTCCAGGTGGAAGCATACTGGCCGGTGTTTCTGTCTTCTCCGAAAGGTTATTGAATTGACGAATCAAATCAATCGCCTCTGCATACGAGGCCAGAAACTCTTGGTTTTCTCCTTCCTCCGGCTCTAGTGTATCATTCTCCATCACAAGGGATGTTGTCTCGCCCCTATCTTCTGACAGACGGCCCGGAATTCCACGGCCGCCTGCCCCTACGGCCGCGGTCTCTTTGATCTTTGCTGGCCGCTGTTGGCTCGATCCCAGATAATCAGCAGGGGAACGAGAACGCCTCACTCTTTCTCTGCTCACGGATCTAGAGCGAGAATCTCGTCTAGATCTCCAAGATGAAGGCTCCCTTAAGACAGATATAACTTCGTCTCTATTAGTTTTGGCATCGTTAAAGTGTGTCGGAGAGCTCGGCCTCGACCTTTCATCCAGATGGACACTGCCTTCCACGAACGTATCCGCCGAGGTTGCCAACTCCCTATTTTTCGTACTTTTAATAGGAGCCTTATCGTCCTTCGTACGTATTTTGAACGGCCTTACGGGCGAAACTGGGACCTGCATTCTATCCTCTGCTGCACCTTTCGCCGCCAATGTCGATTTTACCAGCGGTATCGTAGTTTTTGCGATCCGAACTGGCAACTCCGCATCGGCCGCTAGTCCGTCGCCTCTCTCGCTTGTTCGGATTCTTGCGAACGGCTTGGTCTGCTTACCTTGTGCTTAGTAGCCACTGACTTCCCGACCTTCCTGCTGACTTGGATATGGCAGTCTTGGTCCGAAGATGAGGAAGAATTGATTCTTCTCCTCTTAGCCCGAGGATCCGCCAGGAACTCCCGAATCCTCCTCCAACGCTTGACTGGCGCTCGCCGTGACGTTATCGGACTTAGCGATGACGCCGAACTAGAGGAAGAAGACGAAGAAGGCGAATCACACTTTTTCTTTTGTCTCTCTTATTCATTCTCTCCTCTATATCCTGTAATTTCTGCATTACAGTTTGTATTGACGGGTCAGAAGGCGTATTAGCGTCTGGGTGCAGCGAAATAGGCAGAGAAGCAGTCTGTGACGTCATCACGCCTGCCATATCGGTGTGTGACTTATGTTGTGACGTCATCCCTCTCGTAGGGAGAGACTGAGAGGTTTCTGCTGGCAACCGCACGTTTGCTGCCAAACTACCTCCCACGTTCTGCATCGCTGTAAACACTGAGTTTGATGGCGAAGCCGCGGCATTAACTCCCATAAATTGCAAGCCCGGGGGATGAGGAACATTCAGCGCTGCTGGACCCTGCTGGAACCGTGACGTCATATAATGCGCAAGCAGACCATCCAAGGTTGGTACGCCTGGTAGGCCTAGCGCTGACCACGTACCATCTAACCTATGCGCTTGACGAGCAGGAGTCTGGAACAAAGATGGTGGATCTCCCCCTCTACTTGCTGGGAACAAAGGAGATTGCATATTATTCATAAAATAACCCAAGGGCCCTCCTGACGTTTCCGATACTGAACCGCTAGGAGAAACCGAAGGGGTATGAGACAAATCAAAAGCAGGTGGAGAAACATATGGAGCAGCCTGGTTTATTGCCGATACAAAAGAAGCCGGTAAGGTTTGGTCATCCAAAGATGGCGTCACCACCTTCCTTTTGTATTGACTTTTCCCATAGAACTTTTTCCACTGTTCCACCACCAACCGCGACAAACAGAACATGGATTAGTAATCGTACATACGTTTTCCCTGCACCTACTACAAGTTGGATGAGGATCCGTCGACACCGAAGTTAGGAACCTAGAACATGGAAAGCCACTGACTCCTGGGCATTTCCTTTGTTTCCTCTTTGAAACGGTAGACGATCCCGATGTTGAGGCAAAATTCTCCATCATACCACTTATACACTCTTTCCTCACACTGAGCACACTCGGAGAAAGAAAAGGTAATAAGAAATGAAAAATGAAATGGATAAAGAACGGGCAAACTGAAAAACCGGCTTTAAATCAGATAGACAGTAACACGTCTCATCTTAAAGGTGGTAGGAAAATAACTGGTGGGTCACAGGTAGCCATGGGCATTCTGGGTATACATGCCCCGTGACCTGGTATAGATGCCAATAGTCCCTGGATTTCACAAGTGTAATTTTAATTCTACCGGTTTCCAGCTTGGCGCTAGTAAATCCTAATGTTAAGACCGAAGGTTTGCTCCGTATATGAACAAATATATATATATATATATTTAATAAGTAAATTTTTATCATAAAAATGTATTCAGTCACAAAATACAGTAAAATTAAAATACTGTAGGATGACTAAGTTACAATTTCTGGAGACATAAACAAAACTAACATTTCATTTGGAGGTTGTTCGGTCATTCTACATCATACCCACGTATTTTAGATATGCCGTTATCATCCTAAACCACTTTAATCTCATTTCAAAATCTTACAACTCAACAAAAGATTAATAAAATGTAGTATATACAATGCGCACAATATTAAGTTATGCACAGTACCCTATGCTGTACACGACATGCAAATGACCCAGCATCTCTGCCAAGCTTCACAATTTCCTGTGTACATATGCCTCTACTGTTCGGCTGTTCTGTATTGCCTTGTAAATGCTCTGCTCCTTCCAAGGCTTCTGGCAAAGAGCCTAAGTGCCAGAGGAAGGTCATGATGCTCAAGAAGGTAGCAATTCGGGAAAAGTTGAAGGAAGGGAAGTTACACTACAGTAGCCACCATTTATAGCATGAATGAGAGTACTGTCCTGTACATTGAGAAGGAAGAGGATGGAGAAAGCTATTTGTGAGGATCCTTGGTGGAGATGAAGTCGGCGCCCTCAATGATCACCACTTTGACTGCCCAACAGACCACAATTTGGAAGAGCTGATGAAGTCTGCCAGCAAGGAAGATAATGCAGCATGTTTAGGGTACAGGGACAAGGAGGATGATGAAGGCCTGTCTTTTGAAAGATAGCCCAATGACAACTTTGGCCCAGACTTACAAACAAATAAATGTCTTTGTTCCATGTGTGCATTTTCATTGACAATTTTGTGTATACATGGTAGCAAGCAGAGGCAAAGCTGACATACGTCAAGTTTTTCACACAATGGAAAGCACTTTTAATATTTTAATTACTATATTAGTCAAGACTGCTTTACTGTTTTCATATACTCTGACTCAACAAAGTTTTTCAGCCTCTTCAGTCTCCAGACATATCTGCTTCTACGATAATACTCTCAGGTCAATTATTTGCATGTTTAACTCAATTTTAGCTCTAATCTAGTTAGAGGCCCCCCCCCCAAAATTTCTGTTAGTCCGTATTTTCAAGTATTTATTTTTTATATAGGTACCTACATATGCAATGACATTTATAGAATAAAAGGTCCAGTTTGGGGAAAAATGACCGCCCCCCCCAAAAAAAAAACTCTGGGTACGGGCCCGAGAGGATTTATTCACGTCACATTTTTCATTGAACTTATGCTTCCTTAAATTACATGTACGTATCAATTTACACTTTCATAAGTGATGTGCTTACCCTTCAATGCAGCAAAATGACTATGTCAATAATAAAGCAACATATGATCGCAGTAAAGAACTCAAAAGTTTCATATGGTTATATTTATTTTCATCATTTACTAGTCTGAAAGCTTCAACACTGAATAAACTCGGAAAAATATATGCTAAAAAATTGCACACTCATCATCTATACAAGAGAAACCATTAACAGTTAAGTCATCAATGCAAGAATACTTTTCCTTCTCTAAGTTCTCAGACTTCCACATATAGCACCTATCTTATTACGAATGGATTCAAACAACAAGGAACATTGGAAACATGTTAAAAGCACCATCAAGTATATACCTTAATATGCAAATTTCACTTGGAAATGCACTGTTAAATATATGTTCACCAAAAAATATGGCAACCCTTCACATGGACCTAGTCCAAACATTCTAGGTTGCCAATAATAGCACCTGGTATTGAGATGAAATTCCTTAGTTGATTTTGTACCACAACACTGTATGAAATTTTGGCAATACAGGTCAGTCCAGGAGTCAAAAAGGCCATTCAGCTCCCTGTATGATATTGAAAATCTTAAAAAATGTACTGATTGCTGCTACCTATTCATCACAGCAACACTAGGCAAAACAATGGTATGATACAGAAAATCATGTGTACCAGGATAATAAAATTACTTGCAATAAATTTGTACATTTATTACACAATTCATAACATCTCACCTTACTAGAGTGAAGAGATAAGAGTTGGAATGTGACCGGACAACCAACGAACTCCTTTAACAGCCTCACAATTCTGTTTTGAAGAAGTTGATATCACTCCTACACTAAGATGAACAAAAGAAATTTTTGTTTTGTTTTGTCACCCTAGTATTACATTCCAATGATACACGATGCAAGTCTGAGTTTATGAAAATAAAAATTATCTTAAAAAAATTAAATAAACCTGATACAATAAACATTACATGTTTTAGTAATCAATACTCTATCCCTAATAAGAAAATAAATTCAAACTCATTTACCAACTACAAAAGTTCGTGAAACCTAAAAACACCCATTTGGGGACTTCATAACGGTTTAGGGCTGGGAAGAGACCGAGGGAGGAAGCTTAGAAGGGAGATTGAAATTGAGGGGGTCACCTGGCTAGCACAAAGCGGTGGCAGTGGCGCAATCACTCTGACCTTAGGAAAGTTCTTCTCGAATTTACACATCGCAGCTCCAACAGCAACATCAGAGGTAGGAAGAAGCACAAGGACAGGTCACTCTTCATGCTGCACAGTACCTCGTTGGTCACAGAAAATGCCTCTGCAAAAGCCCAAGGAATAATTGACAATAATAATCTCACTTTACTTTTCACTTAAACCTAACATCATTAAACATACTGTAAGACAAGACACAGAACTCTTAGCTCTACTTATATCCTTCTCATTCCTTACAGTATAAGTAAGCAACATCAGATGCCTATGAAATCTTAACACTAATGCTGGTCTATGTATTCACTATGAGGGGGAAAATATTAATGGGTATGGCAAAAACATTTTGGCGAAGTAGCTAAGTGCTTATTTGTGTATACATTTTGTGAAGTAACTAAATGCTTATATGTGTAAATGTACTGTGATATGTTTACAATAGTGGTGTGTTTAAATAAACACCCTCAACCTTAACAGTTTGTTAACTACTTTTATACTAAGCAGCTATAACCTATATTCTTAATCACCATTATAACTATGTGTAAAACAAATACTGTATTAACATCATGATACCAATATGGTAGGGCCCAACAAGCAATAAATTTCATTCCATATTTTCTACAATGTATATAGAAAAAAAGAGAAAAATTTAAAAGATTGCGGTTAGGCACGTTTTCACTGTCACTATAAAACACCCACTTACCTCTTATAGACAAATTAAGTGGTACAGAAAGCCTTGTTCGGCTACACCAACGACAATAGGCTCGACTGGTAAGACAGGTGTGGTCAAGAAAACCTGAATTATTGGATCAGGACAACAAATATGAAATAAATACAAAAGCTTAAAACAATACAGATCAATACATCCCAAAACTTTTTGATAGGATGGATACATCCAAAGTATGATCAAATTCTGAAAACTCTTAGCAGCTATATGCAGTGCTTTGTAATGTGTGATCAATACAACCCTTACTGTTAAATCTGAAACTTGAGCAAAATGTTATGCAATGGTACTTTCCATTCTTTACTTAAAATAGCAAAACGAGTTTTCAAAATGTCATGAATTGACAAGGTTTTGCTTGTTCTGCAGGTGGCACTTTTCAAAGAAATAAGTTCATTTAAATTGCAAAATGGCATAATGCAAAGCTGATGGGCTAGTCCATTGTCTCTGTCCATCATACAACATGACTGCCAGTCACACTAGAAATTTTTTAGAGAACTTAATGAGACAAGAAACGACTTTAAGATAGGAAGAGATGTTTTATAGTACTATTTATGCTTATGACAACATGACTTTAAGAGTGATGACCCATACCTTTCAAGAGCTGTCCTGCACAACATGAAGGTGCTTCATATACTCCAATTTCAAAAATATCCATGGGGGGGTACAGGGGGCAAACTTTCCTTAATCTCCACACACAAGCCCCTGTGACTTCTAAGATAGGTATATATCACCCATCACAATTCCCTTACGACATAATACAATATATTCATTCGTCCATAACTTAAGAGAAATCTTATCATTAAATTAAAGGTAATATTCACTATAACTGCTGTAAAGAAAAATAATTTACTTTCAAATAAACTAACAAGAAAATACACAATTTCCAATTACGTAGTACCTTGCAACAAAACATTTTAAGACACTGTGCCTATGCAAAACAACCGAGCAAACGGTACCAATCATCCATCTATGCGAAAATATCACTACACCACAGTAGTACACTAATCAAACTTAACTTTAATTCAATGAAAAATATCTAATCAACTGAAACACACTATAGCACAATAGAGGACTACATTTCTGCAAATAAAAAGCAAAAATAAGAAAGCAGTTACAATAAGAACCTACTGATATTTTGTGTTAATCCCCAAAATCATATTTCACCACTGATATGACAATGGTCTTTTTTTTTTTCTCCCAAAAAGTAGTCTTCAAACATGCATTCAAATACGGTAGGACTTATGTTCCAATGGATAAACTTAGGCACTATGTATTTTGTTACTTTACATATTTCAGTTGAAAACCGCAGCCATGATATATTAAAAACGTTGACATCTTTTTTCAACAGTTAAACATCTTAATTTACATGCAAAGACAAAAGCAGTTGACAAAATACGACAATCTACTTGAATACAGGTAGAAACTCCTATTTTATTTTTTCTTATAGATCAAGGACACACATCTAGCTTTAAAAGGCCTATTGTAAGTACTGCATATAAGCCTCTCTGACAGTTGCACTGTATAAGTTCATCTCCTGCACCTTGACTCACAAGAGGAAAATATACCAGACTCAACTACCTAACGACAATTAACAAAATTTTAAGAAAAATCACAATGAAACATACCAAATTTGTAACTAATTTGTATTTTTCATACACGAAACAAACCTTCGGTCTTAACATTAGGATAGACTTACTATTGGAGGGAGGTAAGTCTCTACAACTGACTGGGAGTTTGCCACCTTATCCATTTCCGAATATATAGGGAAATTCTAAGAGAATGGACAATGAACCTAGGACCAAAGATATAAGCGGATCTATTGGTTTCCTCCCACTGGGTGTAGATACCATTCTACTGTTTACTCTTGTCCCTTGCGACTGGATCCACCTTCACCCCTCTTTTCCTTATTATCCAGAGGGGTGTGTTGCTACTGAAAAGTATATCATCAGCTAAGATAGCTTCACAGTATGGCTGACCATCTCACCTGCATCTAGTCCGTTCCAGCACATGACGGTACTCTCCTTCATATTGCCCGTAGTTAAAGGAGTAGGAAGAAAGTAGTAAGGAAAAAAGACCAGTCATCCCATTCATTCTACTTTCATACCTTCATCTTAGACTAGACGCAAACTGACCCGCCAGGGGCACTGGATGAACTATATCACTTGTTGGGCCGCCACCACTGGACCCAAGGAAAAGGTGTCCAAGGATCTATGGGCAACATCTTTCAAATAAAATGAGGTGAAAGTTGTTTGACGCTTCCACACGCCAGCTTTCAGAATTTTATCCACAGACATGTTCTTCTTAAATGCCAGGGAAGCACTCACACCCTGATGTCATGAGCTCTAGCTCCCACCTGGCTATCTGACCCTCTGTCTTCTGCAGTATAAGCATCTCTGATCGTCTCCCTTAGCCAAAATGATATTGTATTTTTGGACACTTCCTTCTTGTTCCGTCCTGTACTTACGAACAACCTCTGGCACCCCGGCCTGAGGTGCCTTGTTCTCTTTAAGTACTCCCTTAGTGCCCTGACGGGGCACAGGAGCATTTCAGCTTTGTCGTTGTCTACAAAGTCTGCCAAGGAAGGTATGGTAAAGGAGTCGAATCTGCCGTCTACTATTGTTGGATTTTGGGTCTTTGCCACGAATTCTGGGACAAACTCACACACCATTGATCTCCAACCTCTCGAGTGCTTTATGAGATATGAGAGGCCATGTAGCTCCCCCACCCTTTTGGTTGAAGCCAGGGCCAATAAGAAGACTGTCTTCAGGGTCAGGCTCCTATCCGTGGACTGCCTTAGTGGTTCGTAGGGGGGTTTTGTCAGACTACTCAGTACCTTGGTCAGATCCCAATCTGGGGCTTTTAGCTCCTTTGGTGGGCATGACTGTTCAAAGCTCCTCATCAGCATGGCCAACTCATGAAGACGATATGTCCACTCCTTTCATTCGTAAGACTGAGGCTAGCGCAGCCCTGTACCCCTTCACTGCAGATACAGACATATGTTTTTCTGTTCTGAGATATATCAGAAAGTCTGCTAACTGCTGAATAGTGGTACCGAGTGGAGACACGTTCCCTCTACGACACCAATCACAGTATGCTGACCACTTTCCTTGGTATACTGTCGCAGATGATTTTCTGATATTACCTGCCATCTGAGTTGCTGCTTTCTGCGAAAACCCTCGCTCTCGGAGGAGATACTTGACAGTCTCCACCCGTGAAGCGATAGGGACTTCACCGACTGGTGGTACCTCTCCACGTGAGGCTGACACAGAAGGTTGCTCCATGGAGGTAACTCTCTTGGCACATCTACTAGGAGTTCCAGTAGGTCTGGAAACCACTCTGCTTTCGGCCATAACGGGGCTACCAGGGTCATCTTTAGGTTCTGAGACCGCATTACCCTGTTCAGAACCTGACGGATTAGACAAAATGGAGGAAATGCGTACACGTCCAGATTGTCCCAGGGGTGTTGTAGCGCATCTTCTGCTACTGCCTCTGCGTCCGGGACTACTGAACAATACACTTCCAACTTTTTGTTGTACCTGGTTGCGAATAGGTCTATGATCGGTCCTTCCCACAACATGAGCATCCTGTCCACTACCTGTTGGTGTAGGGACCACTCCGTTCCCAGAATCTGATCCCTGCGGCTCAACTTGTCGGCCACTATGTTTCTTTTTCCCGGAATATACCTGGCCTTGATGTCTACCAGGTTCTCTATAGCCCACTGGTGAAGTTGAACTGTCATCACATGTAACTGCCGAGAAACTAGGCCTCCTTGCTTGTTTATATAAGCTACTACTGTGGTGTTGTCTGACATCAATACCACTGAGTGTCCCTTTACTCTCTCCCTGAATTCTTGTAGAGCCAGGAAAGCTGCTTTCAACTCCAGCACGTTTATATGAAGTTCTCTGTCCTTGCAACTCCATTTTGCTGACACCATCAACTCCTCCATATGGGCTCCCCAGCCTTCTAGTGACGCATCCGAGAACAGCAAGAGGTCTGGGGAGGATTGTTGAAGGGGGACACCCACTGTCAGATTGTCGTCGTCCACCCACCACAGCAAGTCTTTCCTCACTTCTGCCGACAAGGGAATTTGCTCGTACGGGTGATCTACTGTTGGTGACCAAAACTCCTTCATCCTCCATTGTAGGGACCGAAGGTGTAGCCTTCCTTGTGGTACTAGCTTCTCCAGGGAGGTTAGGATTCCCAGCACCACCTGCCACTGTCTTGCTGGCTGTGTCTGCTTTCCCAGAAAGGCATTCACCACTTGTTTGCATTTCTCTACTCTTTGGTCTGTCGGGAATACTTTAGGCTTGTGTTGTGTCTATCACCATTCCCAGATATTCCAAACGTTGACTTGGATCCAGCTGCGACTTCTGCTGATTCACCACAATACCTAGGCTGTGACAAAGCTGCAGGAGGGCCGCCCTGTCCCTGAGTAATTTCTCCCTGGACTTTGCTATCACCAGCCAATCGTCCAGATATCTTATTAGCCTGATCCCCTGAGCATGCGACCACGCCGACACGAGGGTGAACACTCTTGTAAAAAACTTGAGGAGATGTTGCCAATCCGAAGCACAGGACCTTGAACTCGAAAGCTTTCCCTGCAAGACTGAAGCGGAGAAATTTCCTTGAAGACTGATGGACTGGTATCTGAAAGTATGCGTCCTTTAGATCGACTGTCAGCATAAAGTCTCCGATTCTGACTGCTTGTAGAACCGTTTTCGGAGTTTCCATCTTGAAACTGGTTTTCCTTATAAACAGATTCAGCGTTGACAGGTCTATTACTGTCCTCCACTCCCCGTTGGCTTTGGGTACCAGGAAAATCCTGCTGTAGAAGCCTTTTGTCGGACTGCATACTTGTTGCACAGCTCCTTTTTCCATCATCTTCTTCACTTCGTCCTGCAGAATAGTGGCCTTCTGAGATTTGTGGGCATAAGTGACGTGGGGTAATGGTTGATCTGTCAGGGGCGGGGTTACCTCGAACGGAATCAAATACCCGATCCTGAGAACATCCAC
This sequence comes from Macrobrachium nipponense, assembly GCF_015104395.2. Lineage (NCBI taxonomy): Eukaryota > Metazoa > Arthropoda > Malacostraca > Decapoda > Palaemonidae > Macrobrachium > Macrobrachium nipponense. The sequence continues at coordinate 28,633,796 of NC_087212.1, read as the reverse complement.
CACCCACTGCTCTGCCCCTAGTTCCTGCCACACCTTCCAGTGATTTGCCAGGCAACCCCCACTGGTGTGGCCGAGTGATGGGAGGCGCCCATCCTATCTTCTTGAGCCTCTCCCTCTTCCCCTATTGACCCTTCCTCTGTTGTTTCTATTGTGAAAGGGCCGATGAGTTATCCTCTTTGGGGAAGAGGGTCTTGTGACTCTATTAGGGATGCTATGTCTCACTGTCTTCTTTCGAGGCATCTGCTGTTGTCTTCCCTCCAAAGGAGTAGTTTGACTGTTAGAGGTTTTCCTAACTGCCTGTTGCACCAACCTATCGTTAGTGTCCATCCTTCTTCTATCTATCGCCTCTTCCAGTATGACCTCTGGCAACAGTAGTTGCGATTCCAAGATATCCCCATTCCTCATTGCTAACAGGGAATCCAAATCCACATTGCGGCTTAGTCTAGCCAATGCTGCATCTCTCCCTCATAGCAGGATATTTGCCCAAACATTGGCACTTACGTTTGTCAGGTACGCAATCGCCTTGGACCCTGACTGTAGTAATCTAATGAACAATGGTTCATCCACTACTTTCCTTGTTGCTTCCGAGGATGCAATTTTGCGCCACTGCTGTTGACCAAAGGTCTAACCAGGACGCAGCCTGAAAGACAGAAGAAGCTGTTGCTTCTAACGTAGCAGCCTCTTGGTACGTCATTGAAGGGCACTCCATTTTAACCTGATCCAAGGTTAATCCAGGCCTTAACCTTACAACATTAGGGTTCATTTGTCTAGACAGCAAAGGGACCTTCGGTGTCGTATAATATTTCCTTTGCTTTATCATTGGAGGGGGAATAAATTTAAATGATCTATTAGATCTTAAGGAATTATCCCTCCCTGCAATCTTTGCGTTTACGTGTTGCAAGACCGATTCCGCATGACTCGAACCAAGGTCCTTTAAATATACTCGGAGAGGTCGGCTCATCAGTGAGCTACGCGCATGTGGGCGGAGCTTTCGTGACGTTAAGTTTCGGAGACGGTGGCCGAGGTTTGACCTGACTAGAGGTAGTCTTACTTGGTCTCTGTCACGTTTATTAACTTCCAGCAGCCATGCCTTCCATTTTTGCTGTATTTGGATGTCATAGTAATAGCAAAATGACCATTAATTAGGGTATTCGATATTTTAGTTTCCCAAAAGAAGAAAAAACGAAGAAGAAATGGATGCATGCTTGCAAATGCGCAGACGATGTTTACTGGAAGCGTGCTCTTCTCCAGAAGTCTCTGTTCAAGAAATTATTGCACAGCCTGAAGAGAGTTCTGAACAAAATACAATTAACAAGTAGAGGAAGTGGAAGAGCTAAAGAAAAAAATAGAGCATTTGGAAAAGACCGATCAAGAACTGAAACTGGTTAATTTGGAAATGGAAATGACAGAACCTAAGTTCACATTAACATAAATAAACAAGTTATTTCAACCTGTGCTAAGTACAACACAGATAATGTTCTCATAACTAATAAGCTTGTCAGTCAATGGCGCGATGAAGACATATCGTCAGCTTTCACTCTCAGAAACATGAGCACCAAAAGCTATTCATACTTGCGAACTAAAAGAGGATTTCCTCTGCCATCAAAAAGTACAAAGAACAAACGAGCGCAAAATCTGAAATGTGAGCCGGTTATTTTTCATTTGGTTCTGTCACTGATGAAGGCAAAATAAAAAACAATGACGGAAATACAAAAACTTGCCGTTATTTCAGTTGATGAAATGAATATTGGTAGTAAGTGGAGTTATGACAAAGGGATGGACGTTTTGTATGAACCTCATGATAAAGTTCAAGTGGTTAAGAGGTTTGATGGGAAGCTGGAAGCAACTCATATACTACCAATATGATGACTGATATATTTATAATGTTGAAAAAGCTCGCTTTGGCCGTTGAGGCAATTGTCCATGATCTTGGACCTAATAATTTGCGGGTTTGGAAAGAATTCGGGATTGATCCCCTTTACCCTGAGAAAGTCACTTTTAAAAACCCATGTGCTGACAGGAATGTCTTCTTATTTGCTGATGCTCCCATTTGGTAAAGTTAATTGGCAATCATTTTCTGGACCACGGATTTCTTATGGAAAATGGAAACAGTGTATCTGATGCCTGTGTCCGTGAAATGCTAATGAAAACCGTATCAGAGTATGCCTTAGCATATAAAATTAATGAAACACATATCAATGTAAGTGGCTTACAAAGACAGCGTGTAAAGTATGCTGTACAGCTACTTACAAAGTCATGTACTAAGGCATTGTATTTTTTAGGAGAAAGGGCCTTACTAGAGAGCAACAATTGGAAGGAAACTGCCGATTTTATAGCTACAGTGAATGAATGGTTCGATGTCATGAATTCCTCTATGATGTTCGGTGACATAAAAGCCCGCAATGCATTTGGGATAAAAGTGCTTTACAAAAAATGGTCGATGCTATGCTGGGAATGAGGGTAAAAAACCCAAAATTGAATTGCCTTTACAAATTCTAAAAGTTGTAATATTTCTCTTGTCACTCATGATGGGCTACATAACATGCTAAAACAGTCATGACATTTCTTTTTTATGACACGGAGATTAATTCAAGACTGTCTTGAAAGTTTTTTGGATGCATCAGGCAGATAAGGGGTTCTCATGATCATCCCAATGCAGTTAATTTTAAATATAGATTGAAAAACTTTTTTCTAGGTTGGGATATTGAAGCTTGACCCGTTATCCCATGAAATGGTATCATCTGGACGTGATGGAAACGGACATGATAAATCTTTCCATGACAGGGAACTGGCCTTAGAAATATGTATGATAAACATCATTTTTACAGACCTGGAATTTGACGTGGATCTTAAGAATGACGAAATGTTCTCTGAGGAAACAGAATTTGCTAAATGTCAGAAATCAGGAGACACCACGGGATCTGTTATCGAGGAAGAGTCCTTAAAATATATCGGTGGATATGTAGTGAAAAAGTTTTCCTTTAAATATCCAAATATAGGGTACATTGTTAACAGCAAGACGTCAAGAGACATGGGTCCATTATATAAGTGAAGGAAAACATTATGCACCATCAGACGACTTTTTTTCTAAACTGAAAATTTGTAAAGAAATTTTTACAGCATTCATGGCTATATCTTAGACCAGGAACGGAATGCATAAAAACAATGGCTGCTGAATGAAAATCTGCTGTTCGCTGTGTTGCTGACGAGGTTGTGGAATTTTTTGCCAAAATATCAGTGTTTAGAATGCGGCACCTAATAACATTATCGACGAGTAAAAAGAAACAGAGGACGACTTGCAGGACTACAGTAAGAAAACCCATGAAAACAACAACTTATTTTTTCCCCTCAGGGTGTCCACACCTGGCTCGGTGAGAAACAAACTCATGCATATATCAATTCCTTCACCATTAAACTGTCATCTTTGTTCTGTTAATCTGTTAGAATTGAAATGAGAGTTCATTGTACCAAAACAACTTTCTCTATGTTAATCCTTAACTCGTATAGGATTTAGTACCAAGGACAACTTTCTCTACGTTAATCCATACCTCCTTGGTTAGGGATAAGTGACGATCAATACATTACAGTATTTGTGTTCCCTTGAAAGGTACCTCTATTCCCTATGACTTTTTGTTAAGAAGCATCAGATTATTATGAAACTTTGAAGTATGGTCTTTCATAAGGAACATCTGTACTTTAAGTAAAACAAAATAAAAATATTTATACATTAAGAAGTATTTTTTTGGAAAGGTATCCTTGCATCGTGTTACTACGTATATCTGTCAGAGTCAGTGCTGTCAGGGGAGACTGTTCGTAGCGTGACGTCATGCGCAGAGGGAACGTATTTTCGCTCGCTGATGAGCCGACCTCTCCCAGTATATTTAAAGGACCTTGGACTCGAACAAGGCAATTCATACGACACCTTGGTATCCCTCTTTAGTCCAAACGCCATGTCAATTCCAGGAGGAAGCATACTGGCCGGTGTTTCTGTCTTCTCCGAAAGGCTATTGAATTGACGAATCAAATCAATAACCTCTGCATACGAGGCCAGAAACTCTTGTTTTCTCCTTCCTCCGGCTCTAGTGTACCACTCTCCGTCACGAGAGATGTTGTCTCGCCTCTATCTTCTGACAGACGGCCCGGAATTCCACGGCCGCCTGCCCCTACGGCCGCGGTCTCTTTGATCTTTGCTGGCCGCTGTTGGCTCGATCCCAGATAGTCAGCAGGGGAACGAGAACGTCTCACTCTTTCTCTGCTCACGGATCTAGAGCGAGAATCTCGTCTAGATCTCCAAGATGAAGGCTCCCTTAAGACAGAGGTAAGTTCGTCTCTATTAGCATTGGCATCGTTTTCGAGCGTCGGCGAGCCCGGCCTCGGCCTTCTATCCAGACGGACACTGCCTTCCACGGAACGTATCCGCCGAGGTTGCCAAACTCTCTATTTTTCGTACTTTTAATAGGAGCCTTATCGTCCTTCGTACGTATTTTTGAACGGCCTTACGGGCGAAACTGGGCGACCGTGCATTCCATCCTCTGCTGCACCCTTTCGCCGCCAACGTCGATTTTACCAGAGGTATCGCAGTTTTTGCGATCCGAACTGGCAACTCCGCCTCGGGCCGCTAGCTCGCCGGCCGTCACCCTCTCTCGCTTGTTCAGACTCTTGCGAAACGGCTTCGTCTGCCAACCTTGTGCTTAACAGCCACTGATTTTCCGACCTTCTTGCTGACTTGGAAATGATAGTCGTGGTCCGAAGAAGAGGAAGAATTGATTCTTCTCCTCTTGGCCCGAGGATCCGCTAGGAACTCCCGAATCCTCCTCCAACGCTTGACTGGCGCTCGCCGTGACGTTATCGGACTTAGCGATGACGCCGAACTAGAGGAAGAAGACGAAGAAGGCGAATCACACTTTTTCTTTTTGTCTCTCTTATTCATTCTCTCCTCTATATCCTGTAATTTCTGCATTACAGTTTGCATTGACGGGTCAGAAGCGTATTAGCGTCTGGGTGCATCGAAAAAGGCCGAGAATCGGTCTGTGACGTCATCACGCCTGCCATCTCAGAGTGTGACGTATGTTGTGACGTCATCCCTCTCGTAGGGAGAGACTGAGAGGTTTCTGCTGGCAACCGCACGTTTGCTGCCAAACTACCTCCCACGTTCTGCATCGCTGTAAATACTGAGTGGGATGGTGAAGCCGCGGCATTAATTCCCATAAATTGCAAGCCCGGGGGATGAGGAACATTCAGCGCTGCTGGACCCTGCTGGAACCGTGACGTCATATAATGCGCAAGCAGACCATCCAAGGTTGGTACGCCTGGTAGGCCTAGCGCTGACCACGTACCATCTAACCTATGCGCTTGAGTAGCAGGAGCCTGGAACAAAGATGGCGGATCTCCCCCTCTACTTGCTGGGAACAAAGGAGAGTGCAAATTATTCATAAAATTACCCAAGGCCCCTCCTGACGTTTCCGATACAGAACCGCTAGGAGAAACCGAAGGGGTATGAGACAATTCAAAAGCAGGTGGAGAAACATATGGAGCAGCCTGGTTTATTACCGATACAAAAGAAGCCGGTAAGGTTTGGTCATCCAAAGATGGCGTCACCCCCTTTCTTTTGTATTGGCTTTTCCCATAGAACTTCTTCCACTGTTCCACCGACCAACCGCGACAAACAGAACACGGATTAGTAACCGTACATACGTTTTCCCTGCACCTACTACACGTTGGATGAGGATCCGTCGACACCGAAGTTAGGAACCTAGAACAAGGGAAGCCACTGACTCCTGGGCATTTCCTTTGTCTCCTCTTCGAAGCGGTAGACGATCCCGATGTTGAGGCAAAATTCTCCATCATACCACGTATCCACTCTTACCACACACTGATCACACTTGGAGAAAGAAAAGGAATGAAAAATAAAAAAAAATGAAATGGATAAAGAACGGGCAAACTGAAAAACCGGCTTTAAATGAGATAGACAGTAACACGTCTTATCTTAAAGGCGGTAGGAAAATAACTGATGGGTCACAGGTAGCCGTGGGCATTCTGGGTATACATGCCCCGTGACCTGGTATAGATGCCATTAGTCCCTGGATCTCACAAGTGTAATTTTAATTCTACCGGTTTCCAGCTTGGCGCTAGTAAATCCTAATGTTAAGACCGAAGGTTTGTTTCGTGTATGAACAAAAATTCTTTAGCCATGTTCAAGTGTTTTATGCAGTCTCATTTTGTGGTATAAAATGATAAATTGTGTTTTTGATCACATCAGTGCCATTCCAATAAATTTATATTATGATATCCATATCTCTAAAAGGAAAAATGTTAAACTACTGCTTTGCATAGAGTTCAGCATTTGCAGCTTACATTTCCACCTAACATCAGATCAATGACAAAAGCTATAACCACAATGAACAATATCAATAAGACATTGAATACTTCCACAACAAAATTTCCATGTGAGCCTTGTAATTCAGGCTATTTTATGAGCAATGCAACACCTACAAAGCAACCTCTGATATCAAACATTAAACGCCACTTATTCCCGCTATTAGAATAAACCTCCACAGATCAGTAAACTAAAGGCCAGAGTAATAAATTACTGGGATAACAGTTAAAACATGTAAACCACAAATCAGATACTATCAACATATGTCAAGCATTTGTAGCATGCAATGCAAGTACATTATGTGCCACCTCAAATCTAATAATACTGTATACAGTTCCACAATTCCATGAAAATCAAATCAACAGGATGGATGGAAAAATGTATCCACAGAATTATAGACATTTATACCATCCTAAGCTCCATGGACTCGCAAGTCAAACCTAATATATAAACATTTAATATATATATATATATATATATATATAATATATATATATAAATTAAATTTTCTAATTACGTGGTGTATTTTATACTACTAATGACACTGGATGTATAAAAAAAATGTATATATACAGGTAAATTAAACTTCAGAGAAACTATCCTTAAATTTGAGAACAATTACGCAACACTTGAATCCCGAGAATAAAAACAACTAATGACTATGCACCATGCTTAAACCAGAGTATTTTCTCATACCAACTTTGAAATAGAGAGGTAACCATTGAGCCTCTCATCACATTTCTGGGCTATATACACATCATCTTTCTTCTTCTCAGCTTAAGCCCTAGAGTTCCTGGAGGCTTAACTAACCTAAAATTATTATTCCCCTTTGACATTAATCAACATGCTCACCACTCTACTTACTGTCCAGTACATTCTGAATAGAAAAATCCTCATTATAGTTATTACATCTTCTTTAAAATCTATTATATATTTTTTACAACCTGAAGGCTACAACCCATTGGTGTACATGCCTTCTGTAAAAGTGGCTTGTAAAATTTCTTTCATTACCTACAGCCATTTAATACCTATTTTAAAGAAAAGTACTTAAAACAGTGCATGCTTTTCTGACTATAAAAGCTTTTACTTACATGTGTAAGTTGTTTGCATGATTGATATATTTCCCACTAGGAAAAATTACTTGCATTCTTCCACTGACAGCATATACCATGGGAATTTTTTTTCTTTTTTAAAGAATATTCCTCCCGGGCCTTCCTTTAACATTGTATTTTATTCTTAGGTTGTTTCCGACTTAACTGTCAACCTTCAACTTTACCTCTTTCCATTTTCAAATTTCGTTTGAGGACAAAACCTTTTGGCGAGCCCTACACAGCCCATTATTTTGACTTGGCGGTCTACTGAACTACTATGGAATATTGAGGTCGTCATCATCGATATCTGGCAGAGATAGATCTCTGAATATTCGTGTTACAAGTAACAGCCAACATTCATCAAACTTTTCACTTTATACCTATTGAAAACTATTAGGCAAAAGACACAAACAGCCTACTTAAGAACCTATTAACACCAATAGTCCTATGCTAAAAATTAGCAGCACCCGGTATGTAGATAGTTAATATAAGTCATTTCTTAAAAGTTATGAACTTCATACAATGGCTGGTAGTGGAACTTACATCAGCATATAGCATAAAATTCTATCATAACTTTCCCCATTCTTGTCATCAAGAACATAAACAATGCATGGCAGTGAAACTGAATATAGAGTAAAAATTTATCATAAATTTCTCCGAGTCATAAGATATCAAGAGATTAATAGGATGATCCATTTTCTTATACAAAGTATCACTTTCTCATGGCAAAAATTAATATTTAGAATTACTAAGAAACTCTTTCAAAAATGACATGTACTTTTTATGTGAAAATTACACTATTTGTTATGAGATAGCAAAGAGTAACATAATGACCTTGGAATAAGCAAGACGCATGCTGGAAGTAAAACTATCAAATCACAATTGTGCACAAATCATTAGCTTTTCCTTTAGTCTCTCAAATCTAGTGAATTCTTCTCAAACTGTCAATACTGTTGCAAAAGCAAGAAGTACGTGTGAATGTTTCCAAAGTACAGTAATAAATTCAGCAAAGAACTATCCACCTTCATAAAATCAGGAAGTATTTGTACTGGAGTTTATCTTTTTCTTATGAGGCCAGCCCTATGAGTTAACATGTTAATTAGCAGTTTGACAAAACTGTTAATAATTTTCTCAAAAGAACCAAAGAAACAATACTATACTCACAGTAGTGTGTGCTGAAGTAGCTATCAAAATATCTAATTAATTCAACTGTTAGTGTGCTGAACTCAAGATGATATATGTGAATACACAAGTGAAATCAAGCAAAATTCTATTAAGTATCAACTGTTTACAATTATGTGTTGTAGTAAAAATCCTTTTCAATCAGTGCTTTATGAAAACCATTGAAGGAAATTTGGGTAAAACAAACTAAATCCTAAAATGCAATATATATAAAAAAATTCCTGCTTTTTCAACTATGTACTTATAAAAATACACCACTACTCAAAATTACAAATGAGCTTTGTCTGAAAGATCATAAGATGTTCTTTTCAGTGACAAGTGTTAACTCAGTTCTTTTCAGTGACAAGTGTTAACTCAATGTATAAAATTGTGTTGCATCTTTTGATGTAAAAAAAAAATGAGCATATTTTGACTAAATACAAATAATAAAGAAAAGGCTAATTTACAAAGGGGAACTATTAAAGTAATGTCATTCTTTAAATTACATCCAAAGTTGAATGGTTTAACTCCATGGTTACATAATACTTGTGGATGCACAAAAATGGAACTTTCATTATAAAATAAAATTTTATTCATACTTATCGAACAATTATACAGCTGTAGGTTCTCTACGAATGGCAGACAATAGATTCAAAACTTCCGTGGTGGCGCCGCCATCGCTGATGTAGGTGACGGACCTACAGGTACAACTGCCCAGGTAACATAATTCGTTCTGCCCAGCCATCCACTTGTGGGGAGGAGGGAGGGCTTTAATTAATAATTGTTCGGTAAGTATGCAATAAAATTTTATTTTATAATGAAAATTCCATTTTTATTGCAGTGTCTTACCGAACAATTATACAGTTGATTACCCATTGCAAGGATGGGGGGCTGTGGATGTAAGCTTAATTCAAAATTACATATTCTTGAAAAAAAAAGACCCAAAAGCACTGTTAGTGACTAGTACCTTACCTTGTAAGAGGTACTGCAGGAGAATACTGCCTCTGGTCGGTATTCATCTTACGTAGTAGAAGGCTTTGAGTATGACCAATGGGTAACTCTACATGAAGAGGAAGATCCTCGTAGTCATGGTGTTCACTGCTGACTCAACGAAGATACACCACAATATTGCCCTTGCCCTGGGCTGCAAGGGCAAAGACCAGAAATAACCAACATGAAAACACAACTGTCACCTACACCGAAATAAAAACCTTTACCCACCAAAACTTAAACTAAAATGACTGGTAGGTACTCCAGGTACATTGTACCCCCAGACTTCCCTTTAACTCGTCAACCTTGATACAAGGCGAAACATATACTAACAGAGGGAGCAACCCTCTATGTCATTTCTCCCAACACCATGCCAGCTACCGAAAGTGGACAGAGAGACTTACAATCTTCAAACACTGTCTCGATTTCTTTCAACTAATACGTAGCGAACACAGATTTAGACCTCCAAAAGGTACTTTGTAGGATGACGGATAACAACAAGTTGTGTAGAAAAACGAGGGAAGTCGCTACCGCTCGAACTTATTGCGCTTTCACTCTCGGTAAAGGAAACACTGCGTCGTTAGCTTGAGTGTGTGCTTTGAAAATTAATTATCTCAGAAAACTGACCTCTAATTTTCTCCGTTCTGCGGAGGTAATATCTTAATGCCTGCATGGGGCATAAGAGCCTTTCTTCTTCCTGGCATATCAAGTCTGTCATGTTCTTGAGAACGAAGTTAAGTGGCCAAGGATTAAAAGAGTTCTCGTTTTTTGCAAGGAAATCAAGCTTCACGGAGCAAACTGCGTCGCCTTGAGAAAATCCCACTTTTTTGTCCATCGTGTGTAGCTCGCTAACTCGTCTAGCTGATGATAATGCAACTAAAAATAATGTCTTCTTGGTGAGACTCCTCATAGATGAAGAAAGCAGCAGCTCAAAGGGAGGACCCATGCTATTGAGTCCTTTGACGAATTGGAAGTCTCGAAGGCGTTTAACGTCCCTTAAGAATAGAAGGAAATTTGCTATTTCATTCACAGAAGTTTCAGAAGAAGAGACTAAGTTTTTTACACCATTTTCAAAACACCCCATTTAAACTGGTATAGTTTGTTAGAAGAATCTCTTCTGCAGTTCGCGATAGCTTCTGCAGCTAGTTTCGAAAAACCTTATGCTCTGACGAGACTTCTGAGTCTGAATCCTGTCAGCGCCAGAGCGGATAATCCTTGGTGGAATCTTGCGAAGTGCGGTTGTTTGAGTAGACACCTCTTTAACGGAAGAAGGATTTGTGGTCCAAGAAGTCCTGGTTTACTTCCAGACATGACTTGACTATTTGGTGAAAGAAAGCCCGAAAAACTCAAGAGTTCAGAGTCATCCCTAAATAGAGAATGCTCTGAGCTGGAATTAGCCGGGATTTCTCCTTGTTTATAAGAAGATCTAACGAGTGAGTTAATAAAAAGTCGTCTCGAGATCCTTCATACACTGACTTTCCGAAGAGGAGCGGAGAAGCCAGTCATCTAGGTAGAGTGACACTGATGCTCAGGAGGTGTAGCCACTTCCCCAGCGGAGTCAGCACTCACAAATACTTGTGGTGCTGTCGAGAGGCCGAAGCAAAGAGCTCGAAACTGGTAGGTCTTGCCCATGAACACAAACCAAAGGTATTTCCTGAGTCCTAGTGAATTAAGATGTGGAAGCATGCGTCCTGCATATCCAGGGATACCATCCCATCCCCTTGGCGAAGGGATTCCAACACCGAATGAGTAGTTTCCATATTGAATTTGGGCTTCTGAACGAACAAGTTCAGTGCACTTACATCCAGTATGGGCCTCCCGCCCCAATGAATTAGGGACTACAAACAGACCGTTGTAAAACCCCAGGGATGGTCTGTTGCTTATCTCCTCTATGACCGCCTTCTGCAAGTGTCTATTTCTCAGGCTACAAATTTCTCCAAGCCTGGAGAGTAGGCGGGCAATGCAACAGGAACATTGGATAGTGTCTTTGAGAGGAATGTAGTAACCGAACCGGAGAACTAGGATCAGCCAGGGCTCTTCCCTTCTGCAAATTCATTCCTCCCTGAAGAGGCTCAGTCTGCCCCCTACTGGAGCATGAAAGATTGAAGGATCACTTGGATGATTTGGTGTCGGGATTGGTCGAGGACTTGGTCGGGTGTTGTAAGTTCGATCGAGGCCTGACGAACAGTCTATACCTGCCCCCTCGAAAGGGTTTCTTCTGCAAGGGTGATTCCGAGGTGGTAGGAGTCACAGTCGAGGGTTTAACTCGCTTAGAAGACTGAGTGAGCAAGTCATTAGTAGACTTATTTTCCAATGTGGAAAGCGTTTCGGCCACTGTTTCTTCGGGGAACAAATCATTCTTTCGAGAGGAGAAAACAAAAGGGCAGACTTCTGAGGTGAAGCAACTCCTCTCGAAACAAAACACCACCAGAGCTGCATTTTCTTGAGAGTTCCAAATGCAAAAAGAGAGGCCAGCTCATCGCAACCTTCCCGAACTGATTTGTCAGCACACGACAAAACCCCCAAGCCAGTCCGATGCCAGGTCCTCCTGGAGAGTTGGACAATCCTCTATTTTTGTAGTGAGGGCTCTGATCGTCCAGTCCAAGAAGCTCAATCTCCAAATTCTTGAAAATATTCTTTACCAAATGGTCTAATTCGGGTGACAGAAAATTTTTGCTGCTGCAAACAAGGACCTACTATTTGCATCTACCAGGCCAGAGAAGTCCCCTGGGAGGAGGCAGAAACTCCCATGAAGGGGCTTCTCCGGTTACGTAGAACCTATACCACCTCTTAATAAGTTTCGATGGAGGATAGGCGAAAGTTGCTTTCCCGAGCTCTCTCTTGAACTCCAACCAGTCTTCTATAATCTATATCACGAAGCGATCGTTTAGCAGCCTTAGAAAGTACGAGCTTCGGGAGAAGAGGATCGAAATTCTTCCTTCTCATCAGGAAGATGGAACCAGGCAACCTGGAAGCAGCTGCTATGAAGTAGTCCGGGTACATGTCCAGAAGGTATTGTAGAAGTTTAGATAGCACGAGAGATGAATAGAGTCCGCTTCCAAGTCCTCTTCGTCATCCGAAGATATAGGCGACAGAATTGTTCTTTGGACATTGTTTGCTTTCTTTCATCCAGTTCATCAGCTACTGCAATTGTCAACATAGAGGAACTACATTCTCGTCTTCTTGAGTTGAAGTCGTAGAATCCGAGTTGTGGACTTCGACACAATCATCACCGGAGGTCTCGTGCCAGTCGAATTACCTGTCGCAAGCTAAGTCGAAGGTAAACTTTCGACAGCTTGACGAGTCAAAGATCTCGATGGACTCTGAATCAGTCGTTCCACAATCGAGTCGAAGGCGGCTGTCGCTATCGTGAGAATCAGAGGCAAAGTCCATGTAGCTACGCTACACAACAGGCGAGGGTTGTCTACTTCTCCGTTTTTCTTTACAGGGGGTGTAGAGAACACCACTTCAGTTGAACGTCTCTTCAACGGACGTGAGGCTGAAGAATCACGCCACTTATGATGTCTAACCGGCGATGAATCCCTCGACTCTGTCGATAACGGATTACCGAACGACACACCTTTCCAATGGTGTTTAGTCAAATCCTGCTGTCACACCACAAGATCGACTGTCTGTAGGCAAACCCCAACAGTCTTCTCTCCAAGGCGGGGGAGTGGGACAGGGACCTTCGTCTAGGAGAACTATCGGGACAAACAGCCACCCGCTAAGATTGCACTGCAATGACACTTTTCACTTCACTAGAAGTCTTTTCCAAGAAAGACTTTATAGATAAACCTAACTGCATAACAGTATTAGGTAACATATCAAATTTCTTTTCAAATTTAGACTCGAGGCTGGCAATGGTGTCAGGAGAAACTCCACGGGAAGTTGGCAAGGGAGTTTCAGGTTCAGGAGTAGGAGGACTCAAGATCGGAGACATAATAAGAGGAGAAGAAGGAATAGGAGCAGGTGCTTCAATAGAAGCAGCAGAAGCAGCTAAACTAGTCTTACTTTCAGCTCTGACAGCCACCTTCTGATTATATATTGTATAATTGTTATTGGTATTTTATGCATTGTTGAAATATGGTGGGTGTCCTATATATGGACAGCATATGGTTGATTCTAGGTGTCTGTTGATGTATTTAAGTTGTGTTGTGACGTCATAGGCTGTGACGTCAAAGACAAGATGACGGCGGCGGCGGGATGTGAACAATAACACGGTGTAGTAGAAGGCACGTGCTGGTGGTGTATGGTTGGTAGGAGAGAGAGCTCTGTCTGGTAGGAGTTTTTGGGTCATAAGTCTTGTGCTGTTGTTCTCAGGTGATTTCTGGAGTATACAAGAGTTGGAGAATGCGTGCAGGTGGGTAGATTATTCATTTGTGTAGATAAAAGGGCTTAGGCTAGGCAAAATTTTCAAACCTTCCTCTTCCTATCCTTAATTACCTTCCCTGAGTGAGAAACAAAAACTTTCCACTGTTGTTCACTCCAATCCTTGCATTCATCACAAGTAAGACTCTCTAGAGCACTCACAACCCCTACACTTAATACAAATCATATATTGATTTAACTAACCTAGTTTTGTCCCCCCCCCGGCGCCAAACCTAACTCCTGAACGACCTGAGTCCGACATGATGGTAAAGCCACAAAATAGCAGAAAAGAAATTCAGCTAACAAGCTTCAATCCCACAAACACACAGTTTAATACATCACCGATATTGGCAAGATAATAATTCCCAACAAATAATGAAATGTCTGCACCAACCACCGATGTTCACCAGAAGCCGGCAGAGAACGAACTGATGTTACCTGGGCAGTTGTACCCTTGAGTGGAGGGAGATGACGTCACCTACATCAGCGATGGTGGCGCCACCGTGGAAGTTTTGAATCTATTGTCTACCATTCGTAGGGAACCTACAGCTGTATAATTGTTCGGTAAGACACTGCAATAAAATCTACAAACTATTAAAAATAATGTGTGCAAGTTTAAGTATACCATTTTGTTGTATATTTGCAAGTTATTAAGCAATTGCAGCTAGCCTCATAAAATTCCTGACAATCTTTACAATAGTGAATGCACCATCCATTATACAATTCAATTAATTGAGTAAGTTTTTCCTTTCCGGAGGTTAAATGCACTTTCTGCATGAACATCCAGCAGATTCAAGTCTTCATCCATGGGACCCTTTCTATGACTTCGTGGGCCTTCCTACTAGACTAGTCTAACTCCATGTCACTGCTTTTCTGATTAACTGTCCATCATTCCTTTCAATTTCATGCCCAAACCATCTCTCTTTATGATCTCTGTTTAATTCCCAGCCGCTAATATCACATTTCACTGCCACATCCTTTTTTTTTTCACTGTACTCTGGACAAGAATCTATATAATCTACAATTTTTTTTAATTCATCAGTTCTTTCTCAGTTGCTTTGTTCCCCTGTGGGGCAGTATGGGTCTCCTGTAACCATGGTTAATTCTTTACTCCATACTAACAGGATGTTTGGTCTGCCAGTCTGGCTACTATTATTTATTTTTCATTTTATTCAGATGCCTTAGAGTATAATGCATCTCCAAAATAATGGAAATGTTCCAACTTGTCTAAAGGCCTTCTAGTCTCCCATAAGGCAGCACATTTCCATCCCTTCTATATTTTGGTCTTATAATACTTATTGGACATAAAACTTACTGAATGTTCTGTAATCCTGAGGATATCCTGTGACAATCTGTTGCCTTTTCTGTAAAGAGTAGAGTAGAGCATGAATGACAATTTTCCTTGTAATACCTCTTCCTCTACTTTCTTTCATTAATCACATTAAGTTTTGTTTGGGGGTTTTCAACCTCTCTTACTCCATTCTATTCTTCCACCTTTTAAATATTTCTACAGCCTCTTTCTTATATTCTGCAGTTAATAACACTATACCACCTGCATCTAGAAGCTCCCAGGAGCCTTCATTTCTACCCTCCTTTGTGCCTGCTACCATTATACCATTCTTCTAAATTACTTGTCACTGTCTTTGCTTTTTAGCTTGTTATGGTGGAGCAACATAAACTACTTGAAATATTTTCTGGTATGTTTCTTACATTACAATGCACTCATTTGCCTTCTGCATTCAGTGACATGGATCCAACAATTTACAAATATATTATAATCTCTTGGCTTCTGTATGGAACTTTTCCAGTAGTTGCAACCTCATAAAGACCGCTTTTGTTCAGCTCTCTAACAGCGTCAACTATGCATTTTACCAAATTTTCTCCAGCACCTTCCAAAACATTTTCATAGCATGTTTAAACAATCATACTCCTGTATAATTCATTGCAGTGCGCACTCCGCTTTCCTTCGTGTATCATTATTGCACTCCTTTTATCCAATCTTCTGGTCTCTGCTCTTTTATCCATTTTCTCATATATGTAACATCATAGAAAACTCCCTTATTCTAAACTGCTTTTTCTTATGGTCTTCCTTTTACAGCAGTTAAATAGTCTATTAGTTTCTTTGTCATGCCAACATCATCTAGTTCATGTCGATTTTCTTCATTTCAAGGATTCTCAACACTACCTCAATCATTATCCCATTCTTTTCAACTTCAACTCCCTCCTCTTTCAGCTTTTTTGTTTTACTGCTGCCACTTCTTTTTTGCCTTTGAGCACTTTTTTTATACTGGATACTTCCATTTTCCTCTACTGTATTGAGATTCTGATTCTATTCCATACAAGTCCAACTTTTGCCTTTGCCACCTGTCTTTAGTACCCCCTTCCCTTGCTGTTCCTCTGCCAGAGGTTCAAGGACCTTGTCTTCAACTGCTCTGCATACAATTACATTCCAGCTTAAGTCTCTCTTTCCTAATATTACACCACTACTACTACTGCCTCTTATAAATCCTGTCACAGCATACTCCTGTTGTCATTCATATACATTTCAAGTGCCCACTATCTATTTTTAGTATTCTGCCTCTTATACATCCTGTCATACAGCATACTCCTACTGCCATTCATATGCATTTTTAATTGGTACCCACTATCTATTTATAGTATTCTGTAATATAAATAATAATAATAATAATAATAATAATAATAATAATAAAAAGCCACCCATATTGCAGTAACTTTGTCTGTCCATCCATCTGGCTGCAAATTAGTACACTGATCATCCACCCTACAATCATAAAACATAAGAACTTGCAGCCCTCTAGCCACAGTAGTTTTTATTTTCATTTACGGTTAAAGTTAGCCATAAGCTTCCTTCTAGTACTATAGGTGCTGATAACATAGGCCACCGCCCAACTGTGGCAGAGTTTCATGGGCTGTGGCCAAGAGTTTTATGGGTTGTGGCCAAGGCCAACACCGGAGAGAAAGCTCGATTGCGCCAAACTGGTAAAAGACCAATCCTTTTCTTGAATGCTCTGTCATTCTCATTGCAATCATTGGGAGAAAAAAAAAAAAAAAAAAAAAAAAAAAAAAAAAAAAAAAAAAAAAAAAAAAAAACTAATTCTCGTCACAATAAAACTAATCTATTTCAGCTTCTTCACTCTTGAACATCAACTTCTGTAAGGCCTCAAACACTTTCTTTGCCTTATTTCATTTCTTCATATGAAAGAATTCCAGTCCTGCTTCTCCCAACTGATGTCTTTCTCCAAAGTTACATTTTCCCATCACAAACTAAAAACCGAATCGGTCAGCTCGTGTTTCTCTTGTATTTGCCCAAAACATCTTAATATAAGAAGTTTTTTCCCTCATTTGCCCAACTTCTGCCAATCTCCTGTCATAATAACCAAATGAAAGTAAAATTTACTGGCAGTTCCATTATCAACCAAATGACTTCAATTGAATACTATACAACTTCCCACTTGTCCTAATGAGCTCTCTTCATTTCCATAGTCTGTAACCTCATCAAACAGAGATCAAACAATTTCATAGCTCAAATACCTGGTTATCTTATTCAGAGTACTGATAGTACTAATTAAAAAATAGTACCATAACCAAAATATTTTACTACATGCTATTATATTAATGAATATTAGACATATTTCCCATTAGTTTTACTTAATGTGTAAATCTTCAAAACCACTAACTAAAGTTGAACTATTAAATATAAAAATTACATAATTCCTTTGGAAAAAAAATCTTACACTAGATTAAATAAAAGATTCATAATTTCAGAACTCAATTACTTTTCTAAATTTTCTGGTTGCTTACTTGCAAAATAACAAGTTACATTATTGTCATCACTTTCATTCTGAGATAAACTGTTACTATAATTTCTGGAATCTGAGCACCTTTTATTTACAATAATAAAAGATCAATAACCATAATTCCAACATCTGCATGTAGTAGTTATTAAAACTACAAATTAACACAAGTAAATGATAATCAAAAGGGAACCTCAACAAAATGCTCCTATTCAGAAAATTTTGTTTCTCTTGAAAGCAATGCCATTCTCCATGCAATGCTCGACTGCTGTGACACACTGGTCAAGATCGGCTGGCAAAACCTCAATACAGTACGTATTTAACAACAATAAAAAAAAAATAACTAATGAAAAAGACCTTTGTCCATGTTGCTTGACCATCATACATGAAATGAGTACATTCATACCAGTCTATGAACAATGAAAACTTTACAGTATATTCCACAACAGAAAAAATTGTTACCTTCAACAGACTTCAACAGAAGTGAAAACAAATTAAAGGAGGCTCCTAATTCAACAAGAGTTAAATAATCGCAAATAAAGAAGTTGAATAAAGTCAGGTATTTCAAAATTCTGTACCCTAGATTTAAGGTACGTGTATAAAAACACAAATGACTGTAGGGAGATGTATTTATCATAAAATATGTGCACTTATTTTTTTCAATGAACGGAAACCTTATTCCCTCTCCGCTGAAAAAACATGAGAACAAGTAAACATCAGTTGTACCAATCTACTTGCAAATGACCTGAATCATAGGAAAGAACTGGTCAATCAGGCCAAAGTATAATAATTGTTTAATTCTCTGTTAGCAGGGACCACAAATACCAGTTGATGGAAGGTAAACAAAACCATCATAGCCACTCACCTGTCGAAGACCCTGTAGGGGAGAAAAATTACAAAATGCTAAGCCACTTACCTCAAATGGAGATCACTCACTGCTTAAGACTTCATGCCCCCATTTCAATCATCTCATCAATGCCTCTAGATCGTCCCACTCTATCTCCTCCCTTGAGCCATTTACGTTGTCAGCCACCAAATGGGTTCTACATCCTTGAAATAAAAAACAAAATGGTAGAACAAAGCTCAAAGGTATCGAAGATAAATCATTAAAATTTAAGGGCAAAGGAATAGCATACATGCTTGAAAAACAATACAGTCCCCCTTAAATTCAGAAACCTTGGGACCAGGCCACTGCCAGACCACAGAAAATCCCAGAATACATTCCTAAAAATTGAAGCCTCTAGGTAAACAGTCTTGCAAGGCAATTCCACATACAAATAGCCTAGTTCCGACTTATCCTACTATGTACTTTGCTACGTTCTGACACTGGCACTAGTTTTCATCATTTCATTACTCGTAATTTTAATTTCATCATTTTATAACTTTATACCGTATAATTTTCTTTAATAATTTTCTTTAAAACAGTTTACTGTATTTAACACCATTAGCCTACATTCCCGAGTTAGCCTAATTGTAAGTCAACTACAGTACTAAACTTCTCAAAATCTGCACATTATTTTTGGTGACTTTAATATCCTAAATTTCGTATCTTCATAATAATGCTATTAGTTTCCTCATCATTTATTTATTTCGACTGTAGAGGACAGCATGATGAAAAAAATAATGAATTTCGGCGATCACAGTTCATTGAAATGTCGCCATCAAAACGTAAACATAGCACACCACCATCTATTGAGTTCGCTAATGAAATAAACATTTTCTAGCAGACAAATATTTATGCTTGCACTTCTTACCTCTAGCATCGTATGAACTCATGGGTGGTATATCGAAATTTGTAAATACAGTTACATGAAAGACATTACTATATCACATACATCTCTCAAGCACACATACAGTAAGGAATTAGTGCACTGCCAAATATCTCATTGTCTTGATTAAAAGTTTTGACTTGGTAGAGCCTTCTCACGTGGAATAATTTACAATATATATTTATCCCTTTAAAGGAGTGGTTCTTAACCTTTTTTGGCAGCGACCCAAAATTTTGAACAAATCAACCATGGCTACCCAACCCTACAAATATACAAATTGTCTTTATAAGTAATATGATAATAATTTTCTGCAAACCCTTAGCGACCCAATAAAATGGCTTGGCGACACAACTTTGGGTCGCGACCCAGGGGTTAAGAACCACTGCTTTAAAGTTAATATCAAAAACATATTTTTCTTCACATATTTTCATTACTAACAACTATTGTCATAAAAACAAAGGAGATATAGCAAAATTTTTGCTGTCTTGAAGTTGTAAACAATACGTAGCGCTGTAACGAACTAATGGCAGTCAATTCAAAATTAAGCCACCGGACCATAGAATGCCGGTTGTAAGGGGTTCAACTGTATTTATAACTGTATTTATTACTCTCACTTTTTATTATACATATTTGCCCATCTTCCTTCCTACAATAGTACATAACTAATTTACAGCTGATATATATTTCCTTTAGGTTAAAGACTGCATGCAGAGCACTTTGTCCAAATCTGAACTCTCACATAATAACTAGTTGTCTCGGATATAAAACTTATTGTTCTGTTAGGCGTCACCCGTCGCCCGCCTCCCACACCACCTTCAATGAAACACTTCCTCCCCCTTTCAAGGAAGGTGCTGCACTGATGAAGCTCAGAAATATACTTTACTCTTATAAAAACTGTATGAACATCATTTGGCATCACTAAGAGCTAAATTAGTGATCTCGTCTCCAAGTACACCTCGGGTGTTCATTAATAAATAAGATTACAAATATTTGTGTTAATTTGTATTTTTCCCAACATACAAACCTGAGATTTTTACATTGGGGATTTACTTTCAGCGCAAGTGGACTGGCTGTTGGCTACTGATGGAAGGGGAGGAATCCTTCCCATCCAGATAGTACACATTCACTTTACCTTTTGCCCCAGGAAGCAGAATGCCGGGTGGCTAGAGGTGGGTCATTTCTGTAAAGAACTTAAGTTTGTATGTGTAAAGACCTCAGGTTTGTGTTAGGAAAATTACAAATACTTTAAAAATTTGCCGTTTGTTCCTACACATATAACAACCCTCGGTCTTTACATGGGGAGACCTATTCCTTGGTGGGAGGATTCTGAGGATATCTCTAAACTGACAGGTAGTTGCCTCACCTGGGGCTCTTTCCTGGTCATGTAGGAGAAAAGGAAGGGAACCTATGCCTCCGATCTGTTGAACAAGTGTGATGTTCAACTGCCAGACTTCTGGGCTTTCAAATTAAAGGAAGTAAAGTCATTGATTTGAAGACAAGTTTGGATGAACCCATATCGTTGGGGGCAATAAAACTGAAGATAACCAGCGGGTCTATTAATTATCAGTTGCATATATTAATCCAAAAAGAGGCAGATTATATACAGGTTACTCAGTTATCTGGAACACCTGCATGGACACCCATCCAACACACGCACACACAAAAAGAAGAGGAGGAGGAGAACTGTAGTTGTAGACGTCCTCTTGACTCTGTATTGCAGAAAACAATGTCTATTCTTGATACTTGAAGGGCAGGAACTCCTCGAAAACTCTTGTAGAAAGTTTCTTCTCTCAAGGCTTGCTCAACGTCGAAAATACCTCGGTTGTTCTCCTTGACAGGATGACTTGACCAGATTTCGATCAAACTCTCGAGCAACTTTTCCTCTCTGATCCTTCTTCTCTTATCTCTCTCTCTGATGATCTCTGCTGCTGATCTCTCACCGATATTCTGATCCGTGACTCTTACTGATGATCTGCTCCCTCCTACTTCGTCAGTCGTATTTATACGGCAACCTGGGGGCGTGGCTTACCAGCGAACGTCACAGGCTCCTGAGATTACCGGAACCTCTTAAAAGAATCTCAACAAAGTATTGCATCAGAAATCGCCTGTAAGTTCCACAACACTCCTGCCGATTCTAGAACTATCATGAGAACAGGCGCCTCCAACACGCACGAAAGCCTCCGTGCTGCAGAACTTCTCTAAGATGCGTTTTTCTTTCCTTTAACTTGTAATTCTTTGCTAAAAAGCAATTATCATGACATATAGTCTACCATGACATATAGTCTGTTAAGACGTGATTAACTTATTTTAAGTTGGCAAGACCAGGTTCACACTGGCTTGGTTAGGTTAGGCTAGGTTAACTCTTCCACCAATTAAGGTAGGCTAACTCATCCATCAGTTAGGCTAGGCTAAGTCCATCAGAGAAGTACTCTAACTAGTCTAGGCTAGTACAGACTAGCTTAATCTAGAATCTAAATGACTTGGGTTAGTGTAAAGTCGTCCAAGAAAGTTCGCACTATACATGCTAGGCTACAACCACAACCTGCTAGGCGGAGGTGGTAAAAGTGATCCAAGTGGGTAGCCTAGGCACTAGTCTATGACTTAGCATGGCCTGGCTACTTGAACATGCCTTTACTATCTTAGCTTGGTCGAAGTAGTAAGGTTATAAACCTTACTACTTCGACCAAGCTAAGATAGTAAAGGCATGTTCAAGTAGCCAGGCCATGCTAAGTCATCAACCCATTGTTAGGCTAAGTTGACATGTATGCTGGAACCATCTAACCCATGAGTAAGGCTAAGCTAACTAAGAACTGTGCCACTCAGACTAATCTAAGATAGTAAATGCAGGTTCGAAAGCCAAAACCGCAACCATTAGCTAGGCTATGCTGGCACATGTATGCCCAAACCAGTTAGTTCGGACAGTCTAAGCTAAGAACTACTACTCAAGATTAACTAAGAAAGTAGCGGTAGACTCAGACTGGCAGGGATAGGCTACGAATTTAACCACTTGTTAGGCTAAAAGGTATGACTCAATTAGCTTGGCTATAGCATCTTAGGTTACAAGTGCACTACTTAATCTTGTCTACCTTAAGTGGTGAAAGAAAGAAGTTCCACCTCCTCCTTTCTACTTGAAGTTTTCATGCGGTTACATTAAGAAAAATGGTTCTACAGTACTTTACTGAAAAGGAGCCAAGCTTTTGATTAACTTTAACTACTTGTATAAGAGTTGAAGTGTTTGGTCAATATTCTTAAAGGAACAAACTAGATTATACCAACAAGTATATAAAACAAGGGAATTCTTACCTGTAAAGGTTTGAAGTTTTCTGGGGTCAACCCAAAGTCTGTTAATTCTCAACATGCAGGCTGTATTCAATTACTAAAAGGAATCCATAGACTTATTGTGATGGGTGCCATTGGTAGACAGTGGTGAATGTGGCTGATACACCTTCACTTCTCTTTGCACGTAAATGAGAGGGTGACATCTCAATAACCACTTCGTGGACCTTACGGCCGTCCAGCATTAGGTGCATTGTAAAAATATGGTGTTCACTTTCTCATGATTCAACCAGCAGTTGCCAACTGGTTTGTGTTTACCTTTCAAACTTAGGATAAACTTACAAAAAACCATGGAAATATATGAATTTAGCATATCTATTTGCAATTCTATATACAAATATGAGAGCAATTTTATCATTTTTGCATTACTATGACATCTAGAATTCATGGAAATAGTTTGAAAAGGCATCAGCGTATGTATCAAGTTAGTCTAAATTGGCAACACTGTGCCCTTTCGAACAATTCGTACGCCCGTCACTGTTTACACAGTTGCCTCCTACGACCATCATATTATTTACAATTGTCTTATTCTTATGACCGTCATTTCCTCATGGGCTTCATAGTACTCATGTCTATTACAGCTCTGATGGTCGGTCGTCATGCTTCCAAGGACCTTCATGGCTCTCATGGGCGTCATGGATCTACGCCCGTCACAGCTCTACGGCCGACATGGTTATCACAACCTAGACTATCACTGGACTATTGTCAACCTAAACGGCAACAGTCCAAAGTTGACCGAAACAGTCCAAAGTTGACAGAGATAAACTACTGCTTAAGCTTTCTTATTCAAAATTTAACTGGAGCACACAATGGCATTGCCGCTTATCCTACGAGAATATTCAAATTACTCCATAAATGTGTTCCCGAAATGAAAGCGTAATATAATGATGCCACCGAAGACGAGAGGTTGGCAGCAGTAGACTGTGATGTCATGACTACCCCCCATTTTGATAGCGGTTTTGGCTATGACGTCATCACGATTGATGGAAGCGTGAGGCTGTTGATGGTACTCTTGTAGCCAAGATCAAGAGACCCTTCCTTTTCTCCTACATGACCAAGAAAGAGCCCCAGGTGAGGCAACTACCAGTCAGTTTAGAGATATCCTCAGAATCCTCCCACCAAGGAATAAGTCTCCCCATGTAAAGACCGAGGGTTGTTATACGTGTAAGAACAAACAGCAAAATTTTAAAATCTATTGACCAGACTAATTGTTGCTAAACTTTGCTGACCAGACAAGCAGCGATGTTTTCAATGTGGCATGGTCATTGGAAATATAGAGCTTAGTAACAGCTTTGGTGTGTCAACATATAAGGATTAACCAGACTGTCCTCCTAGATTGAACAATCCTTCAGGATGCTGGTGTCAGGACCACATTGTTGCTGACTCCGACCCTAGTGACTGGACTTGTTTGTCAAACATCCACCTTCCCTGGAATGAATCTGGTCAACTGCTGTGCTGTGTGTGCTACTGCAAACCTGTGCACCTGCATTATCAACTGACGAAATGAAAGGACACTAGTCCACCTTCTGTTGACTAAGGAACTATATCATGGTACCATTCCTTAACACTGCCATGATACGCCTATCCTCGGATCCTGAGGCTTGAAGAGCCAAGATGACTCAAGATATTGAGGTGCAAATCAGGTACTACCCAACCCAACAAACCTGTTCATCATGAAATACCCTTTAACTGTGCCGGCCACATACAGATTCACAATACAATTTCTAAGAAATGTTCCATTGTACATGCTCTCCAAACTCTGTTATTTGGGATTATTAAGGTCGCTCCTCATTCTACTCTTCATAATGATCTTAAATGATTTGGTAACCTTCATGATTTTGTATACAAACTTGGGTAGTCACAAAAATACATTCAGTTTTCAATATAACTTACCACAAAAGGGACCACCCTCAATTTCAAACAACTAATAATTTTTAACATACATTCCTTAAACACAAGGATCAATATAGGATATTCTAGATAATCACAATAACACTATTTATGCCTCCCGATTTGGAATAAGCCAAGAAAAAATTCAATTGAAAATCATCCATTAATGAGACAAAAACTGGCAGATTCTACATCTTTAACTTGGCTTTCAATGCATGCATTAGTTTCTGAATCCCATAATAAAAGCACAAATACTCACTCTTAAACTACCACTCCCTTCTGCGACCATAATCTCTTTCTCTGTCACGTCTGTGGCTGAAAATTGCAAGAAAAATTACATGCAAAGAAAATACAGGCGAGTTTCATCAATGTTACTAAATACTTTCTCATATATTACTTATACTTAAATTCTTTCAGTTTTTTGCACAATTTGACTTAAAAAAAAGAAAAAACTAACCAACACCTACAACTCCATACCTGTCTCGGTCACGTTCCCTCTCTCTTCTATCTCTATCTAAAGAAATTGTACTTCTGCTATCGTGAGAACCACGGTGAGACCTGGACCTGCTTCTTGACCTTGTTCTAGCCCGTTTGTCATGTCTATCATTCCTCTCTCTCCTGTCACGATCCCGATCTCTACTGCCTCGTTCCCGACGTTCACGATCTCTCTCATCACTGTAACCATGGTGAAATCAAAATTAAAAAGTAATTCAATGAGTCCTGGAATCATACATTCATTTCACCCCAGAAAATCTCCAAAATTCTCTATGCACCAATCTAATCTCAATTCAGCAATGAAAAAACCTTAAGTGCCCTGTTAGTTTCAGCTTGAAATTATAGTAATTGTATGTCTCTGGAAGAAGAGCTATGAACAGTGGCAGATTCAGGGGACTATTAGCATCTGTAACTGGGCATCCCATGACCTATCAGTTACTTTCCTACTGCCTTTAAGTGAGGACGTTATTACTCTCTATCTTCCTACTGCCTTTAAGTGAGGACGTTATTACTCTCTATCTCTCTAAAGCCGGTTTAGTTGGCCCATTTTTTGGTATCTTTCTTTGTTACCTTTCTCTGGGTGCTCTCAGTGTGTGTGTGATCTGATAGGTTTGAGTAAGTTGCGAGATCATGGAGAATTTTGCTTACCCAATGGAATTTTCTTTGGGATCTCACAAGAAACAAAGGAAATACCTGGAGTGAATGGTTTTCCTGTTCGGGATTCGTAATGTTGGTGTCTATGGATCCTCACCCAACGTGTAGTAGGTGCAGTGAGAATGTAAGTACTAATCCTTGCTCAATTTGTCGTGGTTGGTCAGGGGAACAATGAAAGAAGTTTTATGAAAAAGGTCAGTACAAAAGAAAGGAGACACCGCCATCTTTGCATGTCCAAGTGTCTTTAGCTTCTTTTGTATCAGCTATGCAATGGAACCCCCGTATTCGCGGACTCATGCATTCGTGGATTTCTCTCTGGAACATTTCCCCGCATTATTCGTGGAAAATTTGCCTATTAGCAGTATTTTTCTTTGAGAAATATCCACAAATTCCTGTTATTTTTTATCAATTTCATCATAAAATGCACTTTTTGTGATCAAAACTATTTTTGTGGTAAAACTATAATAAAAACCAGGTATACAATTTTTTTAGAGGGTTTTCCAGGAGTTTTAACTAACAAAATAGGAAGTTTTAAGCATTTTTATTGGGGTTCAGAATATTCGGGAGGACGAAGACCAGGGAGCCCTGGGGGGAGGGCAGAGTCCCTTGTCCTTCCCAACCTCAGGAGACTGGTTCGCGGTTGGCGGACGCCCTCTGCGTCCCGTACCCTCTGCTGTTGCCTAGGCTGGGGAGCATCCGGCGCCCTATGCTGTGATGGGTGCCTGAAGGAGGAGGTCCTGTAAATGAAGGAGTCTTGGCTGGCTATTGTCAATGCTCCAGGGCCTCCTCCACAACGTCCTCAGGAGGTTAGCTCCCCTGTCTGGAAGTCCTCTAGAACAGGACCAGCTCCTTGAGTTGGGCCAACTCGGCCTCGTCCTTCAAGTTGGTTGGCGGTAAATCTGGCCACCGCACCAGCCAGTAGGTTGAGCCAGGCGGCTGCCTGGACCGCTGCCCATCACATGGTCTCCATCACATAGTCCCCTGCTGCTGAAATGGAGACCGAACCCGCCAAGAGTCTTCCCTAAAAAGGCCGGGCAAGGGGGGAGATGTTATCCTCCAAGGACTTAGGGGTAGAAGGAGAAGCCCTCTGGGGTGTAGAACCTCCTCTGCTTGACCTTAGCTACTGGGAGGAGCTTGAGGGAGCCATGGGGCCGCAGGGTATTCTTAGACCCTGATGTTACCTGGTCCACGTGGGCAAGGGCCCGAGCCTTGCTCCTCGTTGGGGGAAGGTCCCAAGAAGGCTTGGCTTCCTTTGGGGGCCCCCATTAGGAAATCTACCGAGGAGGATCTTGAGGTGTCAGAGGGAGGGATAGGGTCTACTAGATGGTTCCTTCTCCAAAAGAGGGCTACGCTAGGACCTGTCTGTAAGCCCTCATTGGTCGTGCCTTGCCCTTTCAAGGCGTTGAAGGCCGTTCTGGACAAGTGACTCGTCCTTGCTTCTCTTCAAGGGCCGAGCAGGCACCACCATGGGAGGTGGGGTGTGCTCCGGGAAGGGTGGACAGCTCACTCCAGGAGCTTCCCTTGAAGTGGAGTCACAGGCCGTACCAGTGGAGCCGTCATGGGAGTCCCACTGGCTAGGGCCTGGTCTACAAGCCTGAAAGGAGGGGGGGCGAACGGCTCGGGTTCCTCCGCGGAGCGTGCGGGGAAAAGGTCGGCAGGGGAGCGGCGCACACTTTCGTGGGACCGTCATGGGAACCACGAGCACAAGTTAGTGTGGCGCAGACTGTCTGACCAGGGAGGGGGGGCGTCCGTGACGGTGTGGCCCTCCAGTCTAGGCTATGATGGGGAGAGCGGAGCACGGCATGGGGAGGAGGGGGCTGAACCCGCTCGACCCCATGCAGCACCCCTCCTACGAGTCTTCATCCGAGGGAGAGGAGCCTGAAGAAGAGAACCCCCTGGAGGAAGAGGCCTTCTTACTCTTCTTGCTGGGCCCAGCCTGGGGAGGAAACAGTGAGGGCCTGGCCCTGCGCCTCACCTTGGGGAAGCGGTCCAACACAGAAATTCCTCCTCTCTCAGAGGGGATCAGAACGGGGTGCGAGGGGTGCCAGTCCAAGACCGGTCTAGCACTCTATGGAACCCGTCAGCTCCAGCTGCTTCTGAGGGGCGCTGTATACATCCGGGGACACGAACGGGGGCCTTGTCAGAAGAGGAAAACGCGGCAGTAGCCTTGGTTGGGATAGGAGCCGGCGCTAATGCTGCATTTCAGTGGTGATCTGAACGTGGTGCCAGTCCAGGACTGGGTCTGGCACAATGAGGAACCCGTCGGCTCCCATTGCCTCTGAGGGACGTTGTATCCCTCCGGGGACATGGGGGGGAGGGGGGGGGGCATAGAGGAAAACCAGCTGGAATGGGGGACGGCTCTACCGGCCCTGAGCCCGGGTCGGGTACAGTGTGTGTGTGTGTGTTGTGAGATAGCGTAACAGTGGAGGGAGCTGCACCAGGCGGCCCAAGCGGAGTACCCGCGCCTCTCACATGGCCCGCACCTCAGCTGGGGGCGAGCCACGGAGAAAGCAGCAGTCCCAACAGCCTTCAGGAATAGTCATCACAGGGGAACAATCACCTGTACAGGAGTAGAAAAGAACTGATCCTCAGGCTCTTCAATGGGCAGACCCAGCAACGAACACACCTAGGGGCAGGAGCAGGAAGCGACTTCGGGAGGGAAGATGGTGACTGTGACAGCCTCGCAGACAAGGGTTCCGCTGAAAGAGACTGCTTGAAGGAGACTTTGTCCTTCTTCGATTCTCTTGGAGGCCACCTTAACCGACTGTAGGGGAGGCCAATAAACCCATTCCTCACGTGGCATCTGGCGAGCAAGGCCTGCCCCGACACTTGGAGCACAAAGAGTGGAAAGGATGGCCCCACAAGACTTTGCCTCCGACGGGCCTGGACAACGTCGTTGAGGAGGAACGGACTCCATCGAGCAAAGGGCACACAAACACACTAGGGAGGGATACACCAAGACTTGAAGGGCAAGGGAAACAACGAAGGATCGCGTCCATACACGGGACAAGCGCTGAATCGTGTTAACAGGTCAGTGACCAGGAAAGCACTGGCGACCACTACCTTGGGTCTCATGGCTGCTGACCCCCTGGCGTGAGGGAGGATAACCGGATTTTTCTGGTCGGTACCGGGATTGACAATCCCAAGTTCTCCTATTGAAAGTAGTTCGAGGTAAGTATATGGCGTCAGAACAAAGATTTTTTGGAGTTAGAAGTTTCTTTACAGTGTATGCAGCACATATACGGACTGGATCGCTTGGCTATTCATGGGTTACAATGAGTGAACAAATCTATTTAGTGTTTATCCTGTGAATAACTAGGTAAAACAGAAAAAATTCCACAATAAACTGAATTTAATATTTTCATGAATCCATTATCATAACAATTATAACAAAAAAAATTAAGTTACCTCAAAAAAATTAAACTGGAGCTTTAGTGTGAGGATTTAAATCAACTCTTCAACCAATAAATTAACCCTTAAACGCCGACTGGACGTATTTTACGTCTACATTTTTTCTCTCTCGGGTGCCGACTGGACGTATTTTACGTCGACATACAAGTTTTTTTTTTTAAATTCGTGGAAAAATACTTTTAGGCCTACCAGCCGAAAACTCTTGAATCACGCGCCTTGGGGGATGCTGGGAGTTCACGGATCAAGGTGTTGTTTTGTTTACAATCGTTACGCAGGCGCGAATTTCTTTCTTGCCGCACTAAAAAGTATCTGTGACACATCTCAAAAATTATTTCGTCACTGACATAATTTTTGTACCATTTTAAATTAGCCGTTACATGGAGTATTATATATGAAAATGTGTGCATTTTTATTTAGAATACAACAAAAAAATACTCATGATTGTAGCTTTTATCAGTTTTGAGATATTTTCATATAAATAACGATAAGTGCCAAAATTTCAACCTTTGGTCAACTTTGACTCTACCGAAATGGTCGAAAAACGCAATTGTAAGCTAAAACTCATATATTTTAGTAATATTCAATCATTTCCCTTCATTTTGCAACTAATTGGAAGTCTCTAGCACAATATTTCGATTTATGGTGAATTTATGAAAAAACTTTCCTTACATCCGTGCAGTAACTCTTCCGAAAAAAATCATACAAAAGATTGTGGTAATGTTTGCACCATTTTAAAATTAGCCGTTACATAAAGTTTTTTATATGGAAATGTGCGCAATTTCATGCACAATACAACTAAAAAACAACCCATGGTTGTAGCTTTTATAAATTTTGAAATATTTTCATAAAAAATGATGTGACAAATTTTCAACCTTCGGTCAACTTTGACTCTACCGAAATGGTCGAAAAACGCAATTTTAAGCTAAAACGCTTATATTCTAGTAATATTCAATCATTTACCTTCATTGTGCAACAAATTGGAAGTCTCTAGCACAATATTTTGATTTATGGTGAATTTATGAAAAAAATAACATTTTCTTTACGTCCGCGCAGTAACTCTTCCGAAAAAATCATATGTGCGATTGTGGTAATGTTTGCACCATTTTAAATTAGCCGTTACATAAAGTTTTATGTATGAAAATGTGCGCAATTTCATGTAGAATACAACAAAAAATAATTGAAGGTTGTAGCTTTTCTCATTTTTGAAATATTTGCATATAAATCACGATAAATAGAAAAAAAACCACGTTCAGTCAACTTTGACTCAACCGAAATGGTCGAAAAACGCAATTGTAAGCTAAAAATCTTACAGTCTAGTAATATTCAGTCATTTATCTTCATCTTGAAACAAATTTGAAGTCTTTAGCACAATATTTAGATTTATGGTGAATTTAAAAAAAAACTTTCCTTCCCTCCGCACGCGGATTCTCCGCCACAAATCTCCGAAATGCGTACGTCCCATTCTCGGAATATTTGCTCCGTTTCATATTAGGCATTTCGTAGTTTTATATATGAAAATGTGCGCAATTTTATGTAGAATAGAACGAAAAATATTTGAAGGTTGTAGCTTTTCTAATTTCCGAAATAATTGCATATAAAAAAAAAATTAAAAAAAAAATTCTACATTCGGTCAACTTTAACTCGTCAGATATGGTCGAAAACTGCAATTGTAAGCTAATACTCTTACAGTATAGTAATATTCAATCATTTGTCTTCATTTTGAAAGAAATTGGAAGTCTCTAGGACAATATTTAGATTTATGGTGAATTTGAAAAAAATATTTGTTTACGTCCGCGCGTTACGAATTCATGCATTATTTTGTGATACTATTTTCTGTGTTGCTTTTATCGTTTTACAATGTGTTTTATACCAAAATGATTGCAATTAAGTGTACATTACAACGAAAAAAAAGTAACTTGTTACCTTTAACCGTTTTGCGCACAGCGCGATTTGAATACAACTATATATGAAATTTCGTTTTTGCGCTATCATATATCGCATTATTTATATATGATGATAATTTTTTTCATTTCTGATGGTTGCATACTAAACTTCAGCCAATGACAAAAAAGGAGCCAAAATTGAACTCTTAATCTTGAAAACTAAGCGCGATGTGATTTAAAAAAAATATATTTTTTTTCTGCTTCCGCGCTCACTCCGAAACACCTCCGGCACACGGGAGACAATTTTTATTTTACCGCTTCGGTGTTTAAGGGTTAAAGAACTTAAAACACTTGATATTTCACGAAATGCCTCGTCTAGTCTAACATATCACCACTTAAATGTACCTCTTTGAGGAATTTCTTATCACCACTTAAATGAATCTCAGAGGAATTTCTTATGAAGGATGAACTTACCCTCTCCTCCTCCTCTCATCATCTTTCCTTCTGTCTTCTTTCTCCCTCTCCCTGCGTTTCTCTTCCTCAACAAGCGCTCTATGTCTACTTTCTCTATCCTTTTCTCTTATAGCTTCGCGTTCTGATCTCGCTTTCTCCCGATTCTGGAAAGGTAAAGAACATTCTTTACATACCATTACACCAACAATTTCCATCTGGCAAATTTCTATTTCACTTAAAACCAAAGTGGGATCTAAGTACTGTAACCAGAAAATTGAATACAATATTCAATAAAACCAAACTTTAAAGCCAAGATTTAACAAAACATTAATATCAAGACTAGCCTTGCCTTGCAGCTTCTCCCAAATCTTGTTTCATAAAAACTTCATAAAAACTGAGCAAACTATCATTGAAATTATGGTTAATGGGAGAAAACTAAACATTGGGAGAAAACTAAAACTCCCACTACTTCAGAGATTAGAGAGAGAGAGAGAGAGAAGGGGAGAGAGGAGAGAGAGAGAGAGAGAGAGAGAGAGAGAGAGAGAGAGAGAGACTTTACTTATCGGAAACTTTAATAATTTTTGATATGCTTATGTTACTCACATCTCTAATCTCCTGGATTGCTTGGCGCAATTTAGCAAAACCAACATCCCACTACTGCAGAGAGAGAGAGAGAGAGGAGAGGCGCGGGAGAGAGAAGAGAGAGAGAGAGAGAGAGAATTTTAACTAATTTTTCCCGGAAAACGTTAATAATTTTTGATATGCTTATGTTACTCACATCTCTAATCTCCTGGATTGCTTGGCGCAATTTAGCAAAACCAACATCCCCTACTGCAAGAGAGAGAGAGGAGAGATTGAGAAGAGATGAGGATGAGAGAGAGAGAGAGATGGGAGAAGAGACGAAAAAGAGTTCCGAAGAGAGAGAGAGAGAGAGATAGTGAGACGAGAGAGAGGAGAGAGAGAGAGGACTTTACTTATCGGAAACTTTAATAATTTTTGATATGCTTATGTTACTCACATCTCTAATCTCCTGGATTGCTTGGCGCAATTTAGCAAAACCAACATGTTGCTTGCCTGTTAGGTGGTCGTCGATTCTTTGCTGAGCATCTCCAACAATCAGAAATGCACCACAAACTTCACACACTTCCATCTGCTTTTCCTGTGAAGCTGCCATTTCAGCAGCCTAAAGATTTGAGAATATCCATATAATAAAAATTGATATTACATAATTACAGCACCAATCACTTTTCAAGATTTTATGAGGCCCGGTCCAGCAAAAAAAACATGAAACTTTGGCAGCCTTTTCATTGTAAATACTATACGAGACAATATTAATTTTGTCTTCCCTTCACAGGATACATAAGCAATATCACAATTCATACAGTGGATCAAAGGTGACCAGACATCAGCATGCAAAAATAAATTTTACAAAATTTTTGGCATCATAAAAATTCATATTAAAACCTTTTTTCATTTTGGTGAACTATCCTGCCTAACAGTAAACAAAGCTACCTAAACAACCACATTTGTTCAACGGAAGAAATGAACAAAGCCCATTAGCTTCAGTGTACTTATTCTTCCCTGGATAGGGCGGGCTCTTACCTACGCCAAAAAACTATAGAGCAATACTGCAAATTTTAAATTCAAAGCTGCTTTCAAAAGTAGAAACTATGGCTATGTAATTACAGTGTTCCCCCCCCATATTCGCGGTGGATAGGTAGCAGACCACCCGTCCCCCCGTAAATAGTTGATACCCCTATAAAAATGCTTAAAACTGCCTGTGTTGTTTGGTAAAACTCAAGAAAAACCCACTGAAAATTCTTATACCTGGCTTTTTAAAATGGTTTTATCACAAAAAGTGCATAAAAAAAAAAAAGGAATTTGTGGATATTTCTGGATATTTCTCATAGAACAATAGTGTGAATAGGCAAATTTTCTGCTAATATGTGAACCTGGCAAGTTACTTATATAAAAATAAGCATTTTTTTTTCTTTTTTGCCATTTTCTCAAAATCTTAGCTTAACATTAGGATAATACTTGCGCAAGCTGGAAACCATTAGAATTAATAAAAAAAAAACTTGTGAGATCCAGGGACTCAATATTGGCATCTGTAGCAGGTCAGGGTATTGTAGTTCCCAGAATCCCCTTGGTGTCCCGTGACTTATCAGTTACTCTTCCAACTCTGTTTAGACTGTTAGAGGGGTGGTTCGAGGTGGGCCTATCTGTTATGACCTCAGGTTTATTATTTATGAAAAATACAAATTGGTTAAAATTGTACATGTTCATATCTGACACACACCTTCGGTCCTAACATTAGGATAGATTTACTTATTGGTGGGAGGTAAGTTCTCTATAACTGACTGGGAGTTTGCCACCTTCACCCATTTCCAAATAGATGTGTTCTAAGACAATGGACTATTAACCTTTGAACCAAAGATATGTGAGAATCTATTGGTTTCCCTCTCTGGGTGTTTCATACAATGCCATGGCTTATTGCACTATGGAAGGTGGAGAGCTATCCTTTCTCATAAACCAGTCTTGTCCCTGTACCTGGATCTATTATCACCCCACTCACTTCCTATTATTGAGAGGAGTGTGTTGCTACAGAAAAGTATCTTATGCTCTAGATTATCTTTACAGTATGGCTGTCCCCCTCACCTGCATCTAGTACATTCCAGCTCATGATGGTACTCTCCCTCTTACAGCCCGTAGGTAAAGGAGGATTTAGAATAGAAAAGTAGTACAGAACGAAGACCAGTCATCTCATTCATTCTACTTTCATACCTTCATCTTAGACTAGACACTAACTGACCCGCCAGGGGTACTGGATGAACTATACCACTTGCTGGGCAGCCACCACCACTGTCCAAGGATCTATGGGCAACATCTTTTAAATAAAGAAAGTGAAAGTCGTTTGGCGTCGCCAAATGCCTGCCAGCTTTCAAAATTCTCTCCACACACATTTTTCTTGAATGCCAAAGAAGCGCTCAAGCCCCTGATGTCATGAGTTCTAGCTCTCCCCAGGCTATTTGACCCTCTGTCCCCTGTCATGTATGCATTCCTGATAGTTTCTCTCAACCAAAACGATATTGTGTTCCGCAACACTTCCTTCTTGTTCAGTCCTTAACTCACAAAAAGCCTTTGGCATCCCAGCCTGAGATGCCGTGTTCTTCCTAAGTACACTTTTAGTACTCTGACAGGGCATAGCAGCATTTCTTCAGGATCATTGTCCTCAAAGTCTCCCAGAGAAAGTATGGAAAAGGAGTCGAATCTGCCATCCAATACTGATGGGTTTTGAGTTTTGGCAACGAATTCTGGGACAAAGTCGAAAGCCATAGACTTCCAACCTCTCGAATGCTTCACCACATATGACAAACCATGCAGCTCCCCCACCCTTTTGGTTGAGGCTATCTGTGGACTGTCCCAATGGCTTGTATGGGGGTTTTGTAAGGCTGGTCAGTACCATGGTCAAATCCCAATCTGGGGCTTTTAGTTCCTTCGGGGAACACGACTGCTCCAAACTCTTTATTAACATAGCCATTTCCCATGAAGAAGAAATGTCCACGCCTTCCATCCGCAGAACCAAAGCTAGAGCAGCCCTGTATCCCTTTACAGCAGATACAGACATATGTCTTTCTGTTCTGTAATATATCAGAGAATTTGCTAACTGCTGAAAAGTGGTTCTGAGTGGAGACAAGTTCCCTCTATAATACCAATCACAATACGCGGACCATTTTCTTTGGTAGACAGCCGATGACCTTCTGATATTTCCTGCCATCTGTGTTGCTGCAAAGCCTCTCGCTCGAAGGAGATACTTGACAGTCTCCACCCGTGAAGTGATATGGACTGTACCGACTGGTGGTACCTCTCCACATGTGGTTGACATAGTAGGTTGTTCCAGGGAGGGAACTCTCTCGGCCCATCTATTAAGAGATCCATCAGGTCCAAAAAACATTCTGCCTTCGGCCACAATGGGGCTACCAGTCATCTTGAGGTACTGAGACCGCATCACCTTGTTCAGAACCTGACAGATTAAGCAAAATGGAGGAAATACATACACGTCCAGATTATCCCATGGGTGTTGTAGCGCATCTTCTGCTACTGCCTCTGTGTCCGGGACTACTGAACAATACACTTCCACCCACTGCTCCGCTCCAACTTCCTGCCACACCCTCCAATGATTTGCCAGGCAACCCCCCACTGGTGTGGTGCTTTACGATATATGACAGGCCATGTAGTTCCCTCACCCTTTTGGTTGAAGTTAGGGCCAATAAGAAGACTGTCTTCAGGGTCAGGCTCCTATCTGTGGACTACCTTAGTGGTTTGTAGGGGGGTTTTGTCAGACTACTCAGTACCATGGTCAAATCCCAATCTGGGGCTTTTAGTTCCTTTGGCGAACATGACTGCTCAAAGCTCTTCATCAACATGGCCAACTCCCATGAAGATGAAATGTCCACACCTTCCATGCATAAGACCGAGGCTAGAGCAGCCCTGTACCCCTTCACTGCAGATACAGACATATGCCTTTCTGTCCTGAGATATATCAGAAAGTCTGCTAATTGCTGAATAGTGGTACCGAGTGGAGACAAGTTCCCTCTATGACACCAATCACAGTATGCTGACCATTTTCCTTGGTATACTGCTGCCAATGACTTTCTGATATTTCCTGCCATCTGCGCTGCTGCTTTTTGCGAAAACCCTCTCACTCGCAGGAGATACTTGACAGTCTTCACTCGTGAAGTGATAGGGACTTCACCAACCGATGGTACCTCTCCACGTGCAGCTGACATAGTAGGTTGTTCCATGGGGGTAACACTCTCGGTACGTCTATTTGGAGTTCCAAGAGGTCCGGAAACACCATTCTGCCTTTGGCCATAAAGGAGCTACCAGTCATTCCGAGGTTCTGAGACCGCATCACCCTGTTCAGAACCTGACGGATTAGACAAAATGGAGGAAATGCGTAAACGTCCAGATTGTCCCATGGGTGTTGTAGCGCATCTTCTGCTACTGCCTCTACGTCTGGGACTACCGAACAATACACTTCCAACTTTTTGTTGTACCTGGTTGCGAATAGGTCTATGATCGGCCTTTCCCACAACATGAGCATCCTGTCCACTACCTGTTGGTGCAAGGACCACTCCATACCCAGGATCTGATCCCTACGGCTCAACTTGTCGGCCACTAGGTTTCTTTTCCCCGGAATATATCTTGCTCTGATCTCAACTAGGTTCTCTACAGCCCACTGATGAAGTTGAACTGTCATTACATGTAACTGTCGAGACACTAGACCTCCTTGTTTGTTTATGTAAGCTACTACTGTGGTGTTGTCAGACATCAATACCACTGATTGCCCCTTCACCCTCTCCCTGAATTCTTGTAGTGCTAGAAACGCTGCTTTTAACTCCAGCACGTTTATATGGAGTTCTCTGTCCTCGCCACTCCATTTTGCTGAAACCATAAGCTCCTCCATATGGGCTCCCCAACCTTCTAGTGACGCATCCGAGAACAGCAAGAGATCCGGAGAGGGTTACGGAAGGGGAACACCCACTGTCAGATTGTTGTCCTTCACCCACCACAGCAAGTCTTTCCTCACTTGACAAGGGAATCTGCTCGTATGGGTGATCTACTATTGGTGACCAAAACTCCTTCATCCTCCATTGTAGAGTTCGAAGGTGTAGCCTCCCTTGTGGTACTAGCTTCTCCAAGGAAGTTAGAACTCCCAGTACTACCTGCCACTGTTTTGCTGGCTGTCTTTGTTTTTCCAGAAAGGCATTCACCACTTGTTTGCATTTCTCTAATCTCTGGTCTGTCGGGAATATTTTGGCTTTTATTGTGTCTATAACCATTCCCAGATACACCTGCCATTGACTTAGATCCAACTGCGACTTCTACAGTTTTAGGTGTGACAAAACTGTAGAAGGGTCGCCCTGTCTCCGAGTTATTTCTCTCTGGACTTTGCTATTACCATCCAACCGTCTAGATATCTTATTAGCCTGATCACCTGAGCATGACCCATGTCGACATGAGAGTGAACACTTGTAAAAACTTGAGGAG
The DNA here is from genome assembly GCF_015104395.2 of Macrobrachium nipponense. Lineage (NCBI taxonomy): Eukaryota > Metazoa > Arthropoda > Malacostraca > Decapoda > Palaemonidae > Macrobrachium > Macrobrachium nipponense. Next base: position 28,596,050 of record NC_087212.1, on the reverse strand, counting down.
ACTTTGTCAATCCGAAGCACAGAACTTTGAACTCTAAAACTTTCTCTGCAAGACTGAAGCGGAGAAATTTCCTGGAAGACTGATGGACTGGGATCTGAAAGTATGCGTCCTTCAAGTCTATTGTCAGCATAAAGTCCTTGATCCTGACTGCTTGTAGAACCGTCTTTGGAGTTTCCATTTTGAATCTGGTTTTTCTTATAAACAGATTCAATGTTGACAGGTCTATTACTGTCCTCCAGTCCCAGTTGGCTTTGGGTACAAGAAAAATCCTGCTGTAAAACCCCTTTGACGGAATGAATACTTGTTCCACAGCCCACTTTTCCATCATCTTCTTCACTTCCTCTTGCAGAATAAAAGCCTTTTGAGGTTCTTGAGCATAAGCGAGGTGAAGCAATGGCTGTTCTGTCAGGGGTGAGGATATTTCGAATGGAATCTAATACCCTACCCTGAGAACATCCACCACCCACTGCTCTGCTCCCAGTTCCTGCCACACCTTCCAGTGATTTGCCAGGCAACCCCCGACTGGTGTGGCCGAGTGATGAGAGGTGCCCATCCTATCGTCTTGAGCCTCTCCCTCTTCCCTTAATCCCCCTTCCTCTGTTATTTCTATTGTGAAAGGGCTGATGAGCTAACTTCTTTGGGGAAGAGGGTCTTGTTGCTCTATTAGGGATGTTATGCCTCACTGGCTTCTATCGAGGTATTTGCTGCTACCTTTCCTCCATAGAGTTAGCTTGACTGTTAGATGTTTTTCCAACTGCCTGCTGTACCAAACTATCGTTAGTGTCCATCCTTCTATCTATAGCCTCTTCTAGTATGGCTTCTGGCAACAGCAATTGCGACTAAGATATTCCCATTCCTCATTGCTAGCAGGGAATCCAAATCAACAGTGCAGCTTAGCCTAGCCAAAGCTGCATCCCTCTTCATTAACAGGATATTTGCCGAAACATTGGCACTTGAATTTGTCAAGTACGCAATTGCTTTGGCACCTGATTGTAATAATCTAATGAACACTGATTCATACACTACTTTTCTCATCACTTCTGAGGATGCAATCTTCGCCACTGCTGTTGACCAAAGAAACAGCCAAGCAGCAGTCTGAAAGACAGAAGAAGCTGTTGCTTCTAACGTAGCAGCCTCATGGTAAGTCATCGAAGGGCATTCCAATTTCACTTGATCTAAAGTTAATCCAGGCCTTAACCTTACCACATTTGGGTTAATTTGTCTAGGTAGCAAAGGATCCGTCGGTGTCGTATATTTCCTATGTTTCATCATTGGAGGAGGGATAAACTTGAACGATCTATTTGCTCTTAAGGAATTATCCCTTCCCGCAATCCATGCGTTTACGTGCTGTAAAACTGGACTTCGCATAACTTGAACAAGGCAATTCATATGACACTTTGGTATCCTTTTTCACTCCAAACGCCATGTCAATCCCCGGAGGAAGCATACTGGCAGGCGTTTCAGTTCTCCCCGAAAGGTTATTGAATTGATGAATTAAATCAATCACCTCTGCATACGAAGCCAGAAACTCTTTGGTTTTCTCCTTCCTCCGGTTCTAGAGTACTGTGCTCAGCCACAGGAGACGCTATCTCACTCCTATCCTGACAAATGTTCAGGTGCTTTGTGGCCGTCTGCCCCTAAGGCCGCGGCCTCTTTGATCTCTGATGACCGCTGAAGGCTCGATCCCGAACAGTCGGCAGGAGAACGAGAACGCCTCACTCCTTCTCTGCTTGCGGATCTAAAGCGAGAATCTCGCCTATACCTCCAAGATGAAGGCTCTCTCGAAACCGAGCTCACTTCCTCTCCATGACGATTGATATTGTCTCCAATGACTGTCGGAGAATTCAGCCTTGAGCCTTCATCTAGGCGGACAACGCCTTCCACCAACGTATCAGACGAGGTTGCTAACTCGCTATTCTTCATTCTTTTAATAGAAGCCTTTTCATCTTTTCTCTGTATTTTAAACGGTCTTACAGGCGAAACTGGTATCTGTTCTCTATCCTTTGCTGCACTTTTCGCCCCCACGTCGATTTCGCCTACGACATTGTAGTCTTTTCTGACTCTTTGTAGTCTCTACTGGCAACTCCGCATCAGCCGCTAGCCCAGCGACTGTCGACTCGATCGCTCGTTCAGACTCTAGTAAACAGCTTCATCCGCTAGCTTTGAGCTTACCAGCCACTGACTTCTTGCCTTTCTTGCTGACTGGGATGTGACAGTCCTGGCCCAAAGATGAAGAATTCACTCTTCTCTTAGCCCGAGGATCAGTCATGAAATCCCGTATCCTCCAACGCTTGCCTGGTACACGCCATGACGTCATCGAACTTAGCGATGACGCCGAGCTAGAGGAAGACTATGACGAATCACGCCTATACTTTTTGTCTTTCTTATTGATTTTCTTCTCTAGATCCTGTAATTTCTTCATTACAGTGTGTACTACCGAGTCAGAAAGTGTATTTGGGTCCGGAGGCAGCGAAGTAGACCGAGAAGAAGTAGGCTGTGACGTCATCGCGTCTGACAAGTCGTTGCGTGATGTCTGTTGTGACGTCGCCAATCTTGTAGGGAGAGACTGGCCGGCTGCTGCTGGCATCCCTGCCTTTGCAGCAAAACTACCTCCAAAGTTCTGCATCACTGTAAACATTGAAGTTGTTGGCGTAGCCGCGGCATTATTTCCCATAAAGTGCACGCCAGGGGGATGAGGAACATTCAGCGCTCCCGGACTCCGCTGGAATCGTGACGCTATATAATGCAACTGCAAACCTTTCAAGGTTGGTATGCCTGGTAGGCCTAGCACTGCCCACATACCTTCCATCCTGTTCGAGTCGGGAGCCGGCACCTGGAACAAAGATGGCAATGCTTCCCCCCTCCCTGCTGGGAACAACGGAGCGTAAATATTATGCATAAAATTACCCAAAGCCCCTCCTGGAGCCTCCGATAACAAGCCGCTAGGAGAAACTGAAGGGGTATGTGAAAAATCAAAGGCAGGTGGAGAAACATATGGAGCAGTCTGGTGCATTGCAGATACAAAAGAAGCCGGCAATGCTTGATCATCCAAAGATGGCGTCGACTCCTTTCTTTTGTACTGGCCTTTCTCATAAAACTTCCTCCACTGTTCCACCAACCAACCGCAACAAACAGAACAAGGATTAGTAATTGTACATACATTTTCTCTGCACCTACTACACGTTGGATGAGGATCCGTCGACACCAAAGTTTGGAATCTTGAACATGGAAAGCCACTGACTCCAGGGGATTTCTTTGTCTTGTCTTCGAAACGGAAGATGATCCCGATGGTGACGCAAAAATCTCCACCTTACAACTTACACACTCTTACAGCTCACAACCACACTGAGCACACTCAGAGAAAGAGAATTAATAAGAAAAAGGAAAGTGAAATGTATCAAAACGGGCAAACTAAAACCGGTTTTAAACAGATAGTAAACACATCCTATCTTAAAGGCGGTAGAAAGAGAACTGGTGGGTCACCGGACGCAGAGGGCATTCTGGGTAATACATGCCCCGTGACAGTATAGATGCCAATAGTCTCCGGTTTCCAGCTTAGCACTAGTAAATCCTGTGTTAAGACCAAAGGTTTGTTTCGTATATGAACAATGACATTTAATTTTTTTGTGATGGTATTGCTTATCTGTACATATTAGAGTATCAATTTTAGTCTCTTCTTTTCTCCTCAACATTGTCACGATGCATGATAACTTAAAATCATTCATTCATTATTCCTCAAAAATATGAACGCTCCCTCCCTCTATCTCCAGTTAACTGTGCATCACCCCAATGAAGAATGAAAAAACATGTTTATACACTCAAGTTAACTGTGCATCACCCCAATGATGAATGAAAAAACATGTTAATAGTTTTTCTTGTAGGACACAGTAGGCCGTCAAATACAAGTATAAACAAGATAATCAGTTAGTTTGAAATATGTATGAGCATTTATTCGACAAATACAAAATTTCGACGAAATTTTGTTAGAAAAATGAAATGTTTGACACGAGAAAAGTTTGATAAACAAGGTACAAATGTACTTCTCTCTCTTCATAAATCACTAGGTTTTGTAAGCTCTGATAAAAAAAAAAGGGTTTTTAACAGTCACTAACCCTCAAAAGTAAAGCAAATCCTTAAATTTATATCCAATTTCCAGTTAATTTGCCATAACCATGTCTTCTGTAGCAACTGTGTAAACTTTCATTCTTTCTTCCTAACCTTTTGTGCATCAGTTTTTCACAAAGTTTTGATAAGGATTGGACTTGAGTAATAAGCAGTCTATACTATTGTTGTGTAAATTATCAAATTTATATATGAGTACTAATATGATATTGTCATGTTACAATAAAGTTTTATACATACTTACCTGACAGATATATACTTAGCTATAGACTCCGTCGTCTCCGACAGAATTTCAAATTTCGCGGCACACGCTACCGGTAGGTCAGGTGATCTACCGCCCTGCCCTGGGTGGCAGGACTAGGAACCATTCCCGTTTTCTAATCAGAATTCTTCTCTTCCACCTGTCTCCTGCGGGGAGGCTGGGTGGGCCATTAATCGTATATATCTGTCAGGTAAGTATGTTATAAAACTTTATTGTAACATGACAATATCATTTTTATACATTCAACTTCCCTGCCAGATATATACTTAGCTGATTAGCACCCATTGGTGGTGGGTAAGAGACAGCTAACTACTGAAATAGACAGGTAAACAACATATGTTGTAGGTATTAATAAACCTTGGTTCCTACCTTATTAGGCTGAAGACTTCGCGGCTACTGCCTTGGAGTCTGCTTAGCCTCAAGAGCCTCAGCGAGATATTGATCTATGGCTAAGAGTTCTTGTGGGTCTGCCAATGGGGTCTTATCCACTTACTCGGCAGAGCCTAAAGGCCTTTGTCATTGGGTGCTATTCCACTAACATGACAATACACCTTGTTCAAGGAGCACAACACCGATCCCGATCACCTGATCCTAACATCCATGTTAGTTCTAAGATTGCAAGGAGTTATCCCCGAACTCCTTACAAACAACCAAAAACTCGAAACATAATTACACATTCATTTTTACAAAATATACAAAAAAAAATTTTAGTACTCCCCTACTAGCCATACATACCCTTGATCCCCTACCAGCAATGACACTATGCTCCCGTGCGACATCAGTGAGCTTGCTAATAGAAAACCAAGCACATATCTGACAAGTGGGTTATGTACGATAAAAACACAATATTTAAGGATCAGTCTTTGCTCCAAGACCCAGCACTGTATCTGCTGATACAAATGGACCTAGAGAGAAGCACTTCTCATAGGTCACTCTCACATCCTTCAGATAATGAGATGCAAACACTGAATTGCACCTCCAATACGTAGTCTCAATGATATTTTTAAGAGACATATTCTTTTGGAACGCCAAGGATGTTGCTACTGCTCTCACCTCATGGGTCTTGACCTTTAGAAGACCGAAGGATTCCTCCGAGCAGTTCTTGTGAGCGTCCGTAATTACGCTTCTCACAAAGAAAGCTAAGGCGTTCTTGGACATGAGTCTTTTGGGGTTCTTCACCGCACACCAAAGACCTTGTTGACAAGCTCCCATCTGTCTCTTCCTCTCTAAATAAAATTTAAGAGCTCTCACTGGACAGAGAGACCTCTCTATCTCTCTGCCTATGAGGTTAGATAGACCTTTTACTTCAAAGCTTCTGGGCCAAGGTTTTGACGGGTTTTCGTTCTTCGCCAGAAACATTGTCTGGAACGAACAGATGGCAGCATCTCCTTTGAACCCCACTGTGGAATCTAGAGTGTGCAATTCGCTCGTCCTCTTAGCTGTAGCGAGAGACAACAGGAATAAGCATTTCCTAGTGACGTCGCGGAAGGAAGCCAGATGTAAAGGCTCGAATTTACCCGATGAAAGGAATTTCAGGACCACGTCTAGATTCCAACTAGGTGTTCTAGGAGTTGCTGCTTTTGAAGTTTCAAAGGATCTAATTAGATCGTGTAGATCTTTGTTGTCTGCAATATCTAGCCCTCGATTTCTAAATACTGAAGACAGCATGCTTCTGTATCCCTTTATTGTTGAGACAGAAAGGTGTGATTCCTCTCTCAGAAAGAGGAGGAAATCGGCAATATTCACTATAGAGGTACTGGAGGAGGACAGCTTCTGACTCTTACACCACCTCCTAAAGACTTCCCACTTCGATTGGTATACTCTTCTCGTCGAAGCTCTGCGGGCTCTAGCGATAGAGCCCGCAGCCTTGCGAGAAAAGCCCCCCTCGCTCTGACAAATCTTTCGATAGTCGAAAGGCAGTCAGAGCGAGACCTGGGAGGTTGTGATGAAACCTCTCGAAGTGGGGTTGTCTGAGTAGATCTGGTCTTTTTGGAAGAGATCTGGGGAAGTCCACTATCCACTCCAGTACCTCCGTGAACCATTCCTGGGCTGGCCAAAATGGGGCTATTAGTGTCAACTTCGTGTTCTTTGACGCTACGAACTTCCTGAGCACTTCCCCCAGGATCTTGAACGGGGGAAAGGCGTATGCGTCCACACCCGACCAATCCAGGAGAAACGCGTCTATTGCGAAGGCTCTCGGATCTTCCACTAGAGAGCAAAAGATCTCTATTCTTTTGGAGAGGAACGTCGCAAACAGGTCTATGTGAGGTCTCCCCCACAGGGACCAAAGACTTCGACACACTTCTTCGTGTAGAGTCCATTCTGTGGGAAGGACCCGATTCCTCCTGCTCAGTCTGTCCGCTCTCACATTCTTTATCCCTTGAACAAATCTTGTGAGGAGAGTTATGCCTCTTTCTTCTGTCCAGGTTAACAGGTGTCTTGTTAACTGAAAGAGGGAGAAAGAGTGCGTGCCTCCTTGCTTGCGTATGTAAGCCAGAGCCGTGGTGTTGTCCGAGTTTATCTGTATCACCCCGCCTCTGACTATCTCTTCGAAGAACTTTAAGGCTAGGTGTATGGCCACTAGTTCCTTGCAATTGATGTGCCAGGACACCTGTTCCTTTGTCCAGGTGCCTGACACCTCCCTTGCTCCTAGCGTCGCTCCCCATCCCGACTCCGAAGCGTCGGAATATAACACTTGGTCTGGGTTCTGCAGGGCAAGCGATACGCCTTCGTTCTTTTGAAGAGGAAGGATCCACCACTTCAAATGATCTTTTACCTCTTGTGGAACCGGGAAGATGTCCGAGAGTTGTCCCGTCTTCCAACTCCACACCCCTTTCAGGAAAAACTGAAGAGGGCGAAGGTGAAGCCTCCCCAGAGAGAAGAACTTTTCTAGTGAGGACAGGGTCCCTAAAAGGCTCAGATAATCCCTTGCTGAACTGTTCTTTCTCTCTAAGAAACTCGAGATTTTCGACAAACCTCGAGTGATTCTTTCTCGCGAAGGAAATACTCGAAAACCCCGAGAATCCATCTGAATCCCCAGATAGACCAAGCTCTGGCTGGGGATCAGCTGCGACTTCGAGGTTCACGAGTAATCCCAGCGATTCTATCATGTTCCTTGTTACTGATAAGTCCTCCACGCACTGAATCTCCGACTTGGCCCTGATCAGCCAGTCGTCCAAGTAGAGGGAGATGTTTATTCCCTCTAGGTGAAGCCATCTTGCCACATTCGCCATCAGGTTGGTGAATACTTGCGGAGCTGTAGACAGACCGAAGCACAGAGCCCTGAATTGAAAAATCTTGTCTCCTATTACAAACCGAAGATATTTCTTTGACAAATGGTGAATGGGAACGTGGAAATACGCATCTTGCAAGTCCAGACCATCCAATCTCCTGGACGAAGAGCCGACATTACTGAAGCGGACGTTTCCATGCGAAACTTCTTTTTCTGCACAAAGCGATTCAGAGCGCTTACGTCCAGAACTGGTCTCCACCCCCCCGATGCCTTTGGTACTAGAAAAAGGCGATTGTAAAATCCCGGGGAGTGTGGATCCTGCACAAGTTCGATGGCCTCCTTTTCCCACATTTGTTCTACCATTTGAAGGAGAGTCTTTCTCATTACAGGTTCTCTGTACCTCGCTGACAGTTCCCGAGGCGTAGATGTTAGGGGAGGGCTGTCCTCGAAGGGGATTGCATCTCCTTTCTTTAGGACCGACACTGACCAAGGGTCGGCTCCCCTTTTTGCCCATACTCCTGCAAAGTTCAGGAGTCTGGCGCCCACTGGTGCTTGAAGGAGCAACAAGTCATTTGGTTTTCTTGAAAGGCCTAAAGGAAGACCTTCCTCTCTTGTCAGAGCTCTTCTTTCTGGCAGGGGGACGAGCCGCTGCACCTCCACGAAAGGGCTGCTGAGGAGGACGAGAGTCCTTCTTAATCGCCGATACTACAGGGCGTCCTTTCTTGGACGTTTGTGTTAGTAGGTCCTGTGTCGCCTTCTCAGTTAGCGAGCGAGATATATCCTTCACTAACTGAGAAGGAAACAGATGATCCGACAGAGGGGCGAACAATAAAGCAGTCCTCTGGCTCGGAGAAACCCCTTTTGATAATAGGGATCCATATACTGATCTCTTCTTCAGGAGACCAGCACCAAAAAGGGAAGCCACTTCTCCCGAACCGTCCTGTACTGCCTTGTCCATGCAAGACAGGACGCTATGGAGAATCTCTGGGTTTTTAAGAAACTCCGGATCTTTAGATTTGTTGGCCAGAACTCCGGGTGACCAATCCAGAAAGTTGAACACCTCTAAAGTGACAAAAAGTCCCTTTAGAAAGTGGTTCAACTCCGAAGTGCTCCACGTCGATCTGACCGATCCTAAGGAGTGACGTCTAGAGGCCTCCACTAAATTGGAAAAGTCCGCATCTGCCGAGGCAGGCAGAGAAAGACCCATAGTCTCTCCTGTCCCATACCAAATACCTCTCTTTCCATGTAGTTTGGAAGGAGGCATGAAGAATACCGTCTTTCCCAACTCTTTCTTCTTGTCCATCCAAGAATCTAAAGAATGGAGTGCCTTCTTCATAGATATTGCAGGCTTCATTTTCAGAAAGGCCGAAGATTTTGCCGTAGCTGAGCTCGAAAAGAGAGAACGAGGAGAAGGAGGAGCCGCCGGACTAAGAGAGTCTCCAAACTCTTGTAGCAGTAATGAGGCTAAGACCTTATAACTCGAGTCCCTCATTTGCAGGAGGTTCGTCATCAGGCAAATCGTCTAAACCTCGATCAGACGAAGGAGAAAGCTCACGTTTGGAGGGAGAGTCCAAGACCTCCTACGATCTGAAGGAGAGGAGCTCCTATTTGGAGAAGAGTCATAAATTCCAGGAACGAGTCTCCGATCCTGCCTCCTGGCTCCGCCTCCTGGCTCCTGGCTCCTGCCTCCGGTCCTGCCTCCGCCTCCTGCTCCTGCCTCCTGCCTCCTGCTCCTGCCTCCTGCCTGGATGACTCCACACTCCTGGCTCTTGCCTCCTGCCTCCTGGTTGACTCCTCACTCCTGGCTCTTGGCTCTTGGCTCCTGCCTCCTGGGTGACTCCTCACTCCTGGCCGGTGCCAGACGTCTGATAGGTTCATCCAGGTTCGTACAGGAAACCTCACCTCGAGTAGGAGGATTGATCCTGGCGGCAGATACCTCCATACGTCTGGAGGATCTTTTGATCGGAAGGGAAGAGTCTTTCCTTCTAGGAGGCTCCTTTGACAGAACTCCTACAAAAGACGAAATCTGCTCTTGCATACCCATCATGAACCTCTTCGTAACCTCCTCTTTATCCTCTTTGGGAGGAGGGGAAGGAGGAGGGGAGGAGTCCATAGCCTCCACCTCCTGCCTCCTTCTCACTCTGGTTGAAAGAATGGCTCTTCTTGCCTTCTTCACTCCCGAAGGAGACTCCTCAGGGAAGTTTTCTGGGCTCGAATCAATCGTCGGAGCCTTCCAACTCCTCTTGAGTGGTCGAGATCGATCTGAATCCCTCCAATCACGTCTCGGAGATGAAGATCCCGACGACGAAAAACACTCACACAGGACGCTTTTACAATAGCGATCCTTGGCAGTCTGGGGTGTCACAGAAACCGCCGAAGGGACACCTGATCGGTGGGGATTCTCCACAACCTCCTTTCGGTTTTCGACATTCCTTCTCCTCTGGGCATGTGAGCTTGGAAGAGGTCTAGACCTAGGAGCGTTGCTGAGCCGACCAGATGCCCCCTCCACTACACTGGGGACACTCATATCACTGTCCACTGAAAATTCACTAGCCTTCCCTTGTATGGCAGCCATTTTGTTTTCCATCAACTTGAAGGCTGCTTTTAGATCCGCAAGTTCTTTCGCTGAATCTACAGGTTCTGCAATAGGAGAAGGGGCTGCAATGGAAGGAGAAGTAGCAATACTTACCCTTGGGGAAGATCCCAAGCTAGGAATTAGTTCAGATCTCGAACTACTTAAACTTCTATAAGAAGCCTTCCTCACTCTTTCTCTCTCTAACTTTTTCAAATAATTAGTTAGATTCTTCCATTCGTTCTCACTCAAATTCTCACATTCCTTGCAAGTATTAGTAAAAGAACATTCATACTCCCTGCAACCCTTGCATACAGTGTGAGGGTCTACCAAAGCTTTCGGCAACCTCACCTTACAGCCTACATTCACACAACGTCTCACAACCATTCCAGAGTCAGACATTTTTAAAGAAAAATCCAAAATCAAGTCCACAAAAGTCCACAAAAGCGTATGCCAATCCAACAATCCAGATACGTCACCAAAAGTTGGTCAAGAAGATCAATTGCCGGTGAAAAAAGAAAAACCAATCGAGAGGAACCAACAACAATGTTGATGGCCCGGGCGACAGAAGAATTCTGATTAGAAAACGGGAATGGTTCCTAGTCCTGCCACCCAGGGCAGGGCGGTAGATCACCTGACCTACCGGTAGCGTGTGCCGCGAAATTTGAAATTCTGTCGGAGACGACGGAGTCTATAGCTAAGTATATATCTGGCAGGGAAGTTGAATGTATAAAAATGTCATTTGCAAATTACATATCAGTAATGTAGTATAACATACAAGAAAACCATTATTACCTGATGCCAAACAGAATTTTCATTGCTACGTCGAAGGGAATCGCGCTCCTCTCTGAGCTGATCACACAGTTTGAGAAGCCCTTGCGCTTCTTCTATATTGCCTTCACTCCCCAAGCGTTCTGCTTCACTGACTAGACCTGTTATTCTTTCAGAGAGAAGCTCCAACTGTTCATCAACTCGCCCATCACCTGTAGTACTGCTAGCCTGAAAGTCAATCGAACATATGTGAATCAAAAATATATATATAAAAAAAGGCAAATAAATCAAATTATATCCTCAACATAGCAGTTTTTACTAGTTTACTCTCAAGTGACATTTCTAGATACTAACCAAGGCATCTTTAACAGAGAGAGATAAACGCTGCTTTCCTTTTTTTATTCTTTTGTCTACTTCCGTCAACATAGATTCAGCATATCGTATAAACTCATCTTCAAAGGCAGTTCTGCGGTAAGAATTGGCAGCTTCAAATTCCCTCTTGAGGTCTTCATCATGTACCTAGTATAAAAGGAAGAAAAAAAAAAAAAATGTATAAATTCATTACAACACACACACAAAATAAGAAACTTTAATTCATCAACCTTAATTAAAGTGCTATTTTCATTTAAACTATCGTACTGTATGTATTTTCAAATAATTCTTAATGGACAGATATGCTAAAATGAGTGGCAATAACAGGTTTTGAGTGGATGATTCACTCATTGTGAGTAACTATTACTAGCCATCAATTTGGGGAAATCAGGCAAGAGAGAGGTGCCATTACTTCTATAGCTCATAAATTCACTAATGGCAACTTTTAGACTGGCTAATATGAGACTCAGCAGTTCAGGGCTGTAGGAATCCTGACTTCAAGGTAGAATGTGCCTCTTTACACAACATCTTTTTGTAAATTTGCTCATAAATATACCAAGAGCTTGCTGGTGTTTATTAGTTCTTATCTTTTATGATAGCATGTTAGTATAAATGTAATTTTGCAAAGAAAAGTGGAAAGAAATATTAGAAAAACCATATATATAAAAAAAAGTTATTGCATCTTTGTTCAGAATTTGTCCCTAATTTTAATTATGATTCGATATTGTACGAGCTATAATTATAATTTTACAAAATAGAATAAATGCATTTATTAGAAAAAACATGTATAACTTCTTAAATTTATGATTGCCTAGTAAAAGAGGCCCTACAAGGGGTTGTAAATAGTAATTTTAAACTTTGTGGAAGAGGGGAAAAATTATTAAATTTTTGTTGTGCACCATGTATTTGCATATCATCCTCTTTCCACCGAAGAGTTTTTTTACCAATTTTACATTAGAGTAGGACCTCGATAATCGCGGGGATAGGGCCCAGAACCCACCGTGATAAGTAAATACCCTTGTTATCCTGGTACCTCCCTTTCAAAAATTGCTTAAAACTGCCTACTTTAATAGTTAACCCACCCAATGTTTATAACTGCCTACTTTAGTTCACACACCAAATATGTCTTAAACTAAATTCAAGACAGTTTCACTTTAAAATATATGTAGTATACATACTACTGTACATATGTAGCCTACTAGCCTATGGATTACAGCTAGAAACCTACATACGCATGTGCTATTACGTACTCGTGGGCCTCTTTCCTTTCATAAGGAAAGAGATGGAGAGAGGTAAGAGAAATATCAAAACTATGTAAATCATATGGGTAATCAACGATCTATGTTGATATAGAAGGTGACTATTTTGCAGTGCAATCGGATGAATAATAAAGATAATGCTTCCAGCAGCATGCAGCAAAACATCTCTTCCCTTCTTCACAACATGTAAATATATTTCACGTAATAACCTTCATCTGACGTTTAGGCTTCTCTCCCATAAGAGTAAAAGAATCAGGGCTTTTGGATGCAAAATAATTAACTCTTTTATAGGGGTACAATTTAAAGAACGCGGCGAACACAACTTCAATAACAACATAAACAAAACTTGGTTAGGCCAGTGTTGCCAAATGGGAATGGCAATTTCTTGCTAGATTTTGCTCCATAAAGTGCTAAAAAAATTCACATCATACACAACAATGCCACCCAGCCAATTTCAACCGACTGCTCTCTTTTTCGATTCAAACACTTTTCTAACATACGCAGTGTACTAGTACATTACGTTACATGATTCCTAATAATTTTCGAAACATATTCTGTTCAATTCCTGAAAATGGTTTTGCAAGATTTGGTTCTTTTTTCTTACATGATATATCAAACATAGTAGAATAAAAGAAATATTCCACTTAACATTACAAAGCTTTGATGACAAAATACATATGCTAAATGTATTTCAAAACAAATGCAAGTTTTCCTGCCAGATGCTAGATTGAAAATTTTCTTGCTAATTACCTCAAGAAAATGAAAGCTAGCATTAAAAATGCAACATTAGTAACACTGGACTCAGCAACCGTACATTAGTTGTGAAGATGGTGGTAGTAGTACAAATGATAGTTATTGTATCATTAAAAATATCAAAATAAACGAAGTTGCATGTCATGTTTTTCCTAAACATGTAGCCTAAAAGGAAAATTATTATTTTGTTTGTTTCATCGCTGCCACAAACCCCTAACAATGCATTGTACATATGATCATTCTAAAATATTAATTACTACCAGAATAACAACGATATTTTGTATCTATAATGAATTTTACGTATATTCCAAATTACTACTACCATGACTAGTACTATTAAAATTTCAAAAGATAATCTGGCTGTGAATGCTAACATAATTTGATTTTCATATACGTACGTACATTTTGTCAGCTGGTAGGCCTCGCATGATAAAAGTTGATTTCACCGACATGAAATTACTCCATGAGTAGCCTTATTATGAAGATAAAAAATGGTTGAGAGAGAGAGAGAGAGAGAGAGAGAGAGAGAGAGAGAGAGAGAGAGAGAGAGAGAGAGAGAGAGAGAGAGAGAGACTGGTTGGCCTTGCATGATAAAAGATGATTTCACCGATATGAAATTACTCCATGAATAGCCTTTATATTATGAAGATATGACGATATTATATAAGGTAAAAGATGGTTTTTAGAGAGAGAGAGAGAGAGAGAGAGAGAGAGAGAGAGAGAGAGAGAGAGAGAGAGAGAGAGAGAGAGAGAGAGAGAGAGAGAGAGAGAGAATTACGATGTCCCAAAGATTTATTAGTCCATCCGAAGAGACATCATGTGCTCCATTATTCATTTTATTCAGACTCAGCCATACTCTGCAGCTTCTATTTACTGGGATTCTTTCTTCAGATCTCCATTACATGAAGAATGTGTAAAAATATATTTTATTTTTACTTTTGGAAGTCACCATTGAACATCAGCAGTGACAACTTAAACACAACTCGGTAAATGCTCGATAGTTAGGGCAGATGACGTCAGCAATCAGCTGTTTCTCGAGAGAGAGACTGTTGCCTGATTAGGTTGTAACATTGACAGATTTCCATTAGCAAAAGTTGAATAATAGTTGTGTATTGAGAATAAAGATAATTTTAATAAAACTGTTGTTTTACTGTCTAATCATATTGCATGTATTATTACCACATTATAGTATTATGATATGAACATAGCAATCTACCATTTGCATTCTGGTTTAGTTTACATTCTTAAAATAATCAACTGATTTCGTTTTACCAATAGTATCACTGTATTTAGTTGCCAAATGGAACTTAATTCAGCGATATGTCTATAACATATAAGGTGAGAATGGTTTTATTACCTTTATTGTCCGCTAATATCATAATGTGAATCTGTTCATGTATGTTAATGGTTATCACACTACATATACCTTGAATAGGGGCTATTTATTATGAAGATATGCCAATAATATATAAGGAGAGAATGGTTTTATTGTCAGTCTATATCATACGAGTCTTTTCATTATGTTGGTGATTATCGGACCGCGGCCGAGACTAAGCCTACCGATAAACATCGCATGTGCAACACGTTTGTCCCGCTATGCTGCGATTCATACCAGCGATATAGCATGAGAAGGAGAAGTGGTCCAAGAAAAACACCATGAATGACTGATTCCGTGACTGCTGATCTGCGACTAAGCAATGCCCCACTGTATAGTACTATATGTACATTTTAATTCTTTACATTCCTTTTCTACCTTGTACACTTATCACAGGATTTTCACCTAACCTGCAACCTTTCCCATTATCTCCTACTAAGGGATTCAGTGTCAATGAAAAACTTCTTCAGCAAAACCTTTTCATCAAAGCACTGGATAAAGAAAGGTAAGATTGGCAAGTGTATATATTATAACCCCACCTAATTTTTGCAAGTATTATCTAGTACCCAAGTTCGATAGTTTAGATATTTATAGAATAAAATGAAGTCACCAATGCTGGAACCAACAAATGCATGGAAATGGAGGCACCAAAGTATAGATAGCGGTAGATAGCCACCCTCCTTTCATCAGTACCGTGGTCAGTTTAGAGGGAAATTAAGTTCCCAAAACTTATATAAATTTCATAGCCATACCTAATAACCTGCTCCTAATGTCTGTCATCTTTTAAATCTGTTGGCAAGTAATGATCTGAACAGACAACAGTTCGCATCGTAGGTTGAAAGGTTTTGATGATGTTATCCTCCCTTCAAAAAGCCATCAGCCAGCGACTTTATTTCTCTCTATTTGATGGAATCCTGTGGAATGATATGCCTTTTGGACAGTTGCCAGAAATATTGGCACAATAAAATGCCATACAAGTTGGCATAATTGACGCTATTTGAATGACAATTGACCTAAAACACGAGGAAAATACCGAGGACAAATACAATAAATACGCGTGCTTCTGCGCTTGTTATTGTGAAGTGACTGCAACACTACGTCATCGGTAGTGATCCGCCAGATGGCAACATAGTTGAATCCTGGATAAATGGCGCTCTCCATTGAAGTACCTCGGCGCTAATTTGAAATTAAATTGTACAAAAAAAAAAAGGGATTACGTACAGATTCGAGCAATGGCTCCTTTTTTTTTAAGCTTATTAAAAAGTTCTTTTGTTCATGAAACTTACCTGACAGATATATATATCGCTGTATTCTCTGAAGTCCGACAGAATTTCAAAATTCGCGGCACACGCAGTGGGCGGCCAGGTGGTAGTACCCATTCCCGCCGCTGGGAGGCGGATATCAGGAACCATTCCCATTTTCTATTCATATTTTTTCTGTCGCCGGTCGGTAAACAACTGTTTACAGACCTCCGCCTAGGATTTTGAAACTTCATTAGCCGCTTAAGTATCCTAATTATTCTTTCGATTATTGACTTGGATTTGTGGCTAGGCATACGCTATCATAAGTTAAATTTTTTCATTGCATATGATGTCTGAAGCTAGTTAGCCTAGTTTCAGGCTTTGTTGTCTGCATGGGGTAAGGTGAGGCTACCGGAACTTTCGGTAGACACTCGCTTAGTATATTTGACGTTTACATGTTTTCTTTGCATAAAGATCAATGTAATTAGTGTAATGTGTGACTGATTACGGAAGAAGTAGGATTCATGTACGCATTTTAGAGCGTGTTAGAATCAGGAGTTTTCCTCCACAGTAAACAGAAGTTAGAAATAATGAACCTTCTAACCTCCTGTAGAATTTATTTTGCCTAACCCTGTGGTATGGCTTACGGGCCTAGAAGAAGTGTCTGCTAGAGGATTACATCAAGTAATCTTAGACTAAAGTGCTCGCTCTCCTATCAGTGTTGTGAAGTGTAGTGCCCCTTGTGTTGTGGAGGGGGCGTCAGATCGGCCCCATAATGCCTCTAGGCCTGGACCTCTGTCGGACTCCCAGGACTCAGGGAGAGGGCATGTCGAAAGCCGCAAGAGGGTTACGGGGGCTCCCCACCGATCTGGCGTCCCTTCGGCAGGACCTGTTGACGCTTCCCAGGCTGCTAAAGATCGTGCACGTGCACGAATCTTGAAGGATTGCTTCTCGTCCTCCGAGGCGTCTTCTCCCGCGCAAGGGTTGGAGCTCTCGGAAGGACTCGCGCCCCTCTAAGAAGCTTTAGAGAAGAGGACGCCTTCACGTCCTCCTACTCTCGTCAGGAGGGAACGTCAGATCGGCCCCATAACGCCTCTAGGCCTAGACCTCTGTCGGACTCCCAGGAAACCAGGGAGAGGGCATGTCAAAAGCCGAAGGAGGGTTAAGGGTTTTTCACGCTGATCTGGCTTCCTTTCGGCAGGTCCTGTTGTCGCTTCCCAGGCTGCCGAAGATCGAGCACGTGCACGAATCTTGAAGGATTGCTTCTCGTCCTCCGAGGCGTCCTCCCCACACAGGGGTTGGAGCTCTCGGAAGGACTCGCGCCCCCTTATCCCTCTTACGCCGATTGGACGTATTAAACGTCGTGTCAAAATGTCTTCCGTATGCCGATTGGACGTATCATACGTCGGCTCAAAAAAGTTATTTTAAAAATTCGCGGAAAAATACTTATAGGCCTACCAGCCGAAAACTTTTGTATCACGCGCCTTGGGGGATGCTGGGAGTTCACGGATCAAGGCGTTGTTTTGTTTACAATCGCTACGCAGGCGCGCAAGCGCGAATTTCTTTCTTATCGCACTAAAAAGTATCAGTGACACATCTCGGAAATTATTTCGTCACTTTGACATAATTTTTGCACCATTTTAAATTATCCTTTACATGAAGTATTATATATGAAAATGTGCGCAATTTCATGTAAAATAAAACAGAAAAATACTCATGATTGTAGCTTTTATCAGTTTTGAAATATTTTCATATAAATAACGATAAGTGCAAAAATTTCAACCTTCGGTCAACTTTGACTCTACAGAAATGGTCGAGAAACGCAATTGTAAGCTAAAATTCTTATACGTATTATAATAATATTCAATCATTTGCCTTCATTTTGAAACAAATTGGACTTCTCTAGCACAATATTTCGATTTATGGTTAATTTATGAAAAAACTTTTTCCTCACGTTCGTGCGATAACTTCCGATAAATTTTTTCGTGCGATTGTCCTAATGTTTGCACCCTTTTAAATTTGCCGTTACATAAAGTTTTATATATGGAAATGTGCGCAATTTTATGCACAATACAACAAAAATCAACCCATGGTTGTAGCTTTTATCAGTTTCGAAATATTTTCATATAAATAACGTTGTGCAAAAATTTCAACTTTCGGTCAACTTTGACTCTACCGAAATGGTCGAAAAATGCAATTGTAAGCTAAAACTCTTATATTCTAGTAATATTCAATCATTTACCTTCATTTTGCAACGACTTGGAAGTCTCTAGCACAATATTTCGATTTATGGTGAATTTATGAAAAAAAAAAAAAAAAAAACATTTTCCTTACGTTCGCGCGGTAACTTCCGAAAAAATCAGAATTTTTTTGTGCGATTGTCGAAATGTTTGCACCATTTAAAATTAGCTGTTACATAAAGTTTTATATATGAAAATGTGCGCAATTTCATGTAGAATACAACTAAAAATGATTGAAGGTTGTAGCTTTTCTCTTTTTTCGAAATATTTGCATATAATTCACGAAAAATAGAAAAAAAACCACGTTCGGTCAAATTTGACTCTACCGAAATAGTTGAAAAACGCAATTGTAAGCTAAAACTCTTACGGCCTAGTAATATTCCGTCATTTTTCTTCATTTTGAAACAAATTTGAAGTCTCTAAAACAATATTGTGATTTATGGTGAATTTTTGAAAAATATATTTACCTTCACTCCGCGCGCCGATTCGCGGCCGCAAGTCTCCGAAATACGTACATCGCATTATCCTAATATTTGCCCCTTTTCATATTAGCCTTTTTATAGAGTTTCATATATCAAAATGTGCGCAAATTCATGAAGAATACCATAAAAAATAATTGAAGGTTGTAGCTTTTTCCATCTCCGAAATGTGCATATAAAAAAATATATATATATAAAAATTTCGACATTCGGTCAAATTTAACTCGTCCGAAATGGTCGAAATCTGCAATTCTAATCTAAAACTCTTACAGTACCGTAATATTCAATCATTTTTCTTAGTTTTGAAAAAAATTGGAAGTCTCTAGAACAATATTTAGAATTACAGTGAATTTTTGAAAATAATATTTTTTTACGTCCGCGCGTTACGAATTCGTACATCATTTTGTGATAATATTTTTCCGGTGTTGCTTTTATTGTTTTACTATGTATTATATATCAAAAGGATTGCAATTTAGTGTAAAATACAACGAAAAAAAAATTAATTCGTTAGCTTTGACCGTTTTTTGCACAGCGTGATTTGAATACAATTATCTATGAATTTTTTTTTTTCGCTACCATATATCGCATTATTTACATATGATAATATTATTTTTCATTTCTGATGATTGCATACTAAACTTCAAGCAATGACAAAAAAATGAGCCAAAAATGAACTCTTAATCTTCAAAACTAAGCGCGCTGTGATTTTTTGAAAAAATTATTTTTTCCGATTCCGCGCTCACTCCAAACCGGCGCCAGCATACAGGAGAGGTTTTGATTTTTAGGGCTTCGGCTTAAGAGGGTTAAGAAGCTTTAGAGAAGAGGACGCTTCACGTCCTCTCTCTCGTCACGAGAGGATGAAAGAGTCCTGTGCCCTGTCAGGGCTCTCAAATTTTATTTACATAAACGAAGGAAGCAAGAGGTCCTTCGGGTAATTTATGGTGCTCAGGAAGAGACCACATTTACCCTTTTCGAAGAATGCACTGCCTCTTTTCCTAAGGGACATATTAAGGAGGCTCATTCATCTTGCCAGAAGAGTGATTTGAGCCTCCTGCGAGTGAACGCTCATGAAGTTAGAGCTGTTTCAACCTAGCTAGCATTCCAAAAGAATATGGTAATCAAGGACATTCTTGATTCCACCTTTTGGAGGAGCAACTCAGTATTCGTCTCCTCTCCTCATGGCGCTCCGTATACGTTATGTAACGTTCACTTTACTTCGAAAAAGCAAGCTGATAAGTTTGACGTCCGGCAAGCTGCTTTGCACAGTCAAACAACTTATGTCTCTGGTTCGGCATAAGAAGGGCAATTTAGACGTGAAGAAGCTTTTGAAGGTGCTCGACGTACTATTAGTAGAAACCTTCTCCAGGACGCTCGGCAAGCACCTTGCGAGAGTGTCTTTCGGACGCTCAGCGTTCCTTTGCCGAGTGCGTTTCTGGAGATGTTCTTTTGCATTACTAAGACGCAAGTTGTCGCACAGGCGGCCACTGTCTTTGTAAGAAGGTATGAAGGTCTTTAAGGCCCGTCTTGAAGACGAAAGACGTACGTCTTCCTTTAGTGTTCACACACTTCAGGAGCAGCGTGCGGCTCTCCATGGAGACTCGCATGAGGACGTCCCTTGAAAATATTCGAAGTGAGGATTACTCAGACGTCAGTAGTTGTTGCCTTCGATCGAGAAGACCCGCACGGACGTGCACTAGTTTAACTAACCTCTTGAGGATCGTTACGTTCCGTGCCCAAGCCCATAACCAACTCTCTCTTCTTGAGCTTATGAGAAACGCGGTTCGTCATAACATTGAGATGTTGGCAAGGTCGCTCGCCAGGACGCCTCTTGGCGGGCCTTGCATGCATCAGGGCGCTCAACAAGATCCTCTCTGAAATGTCGTTCAGAAGACTTGGTGTTCTCTGCTCAGACACGCTTGCAGCTAAGCAGGACGTTTTTTGAGGACGCTCAGCAGGACGCTTTCCAGGACGCTAAGCAGGACACTTTTGAGGACGCTCAGCAGGACGCTTTTGTGGACATTCGCCAGGACGCTTCGGTGGAAGCTCGGCAGGACGCTTTGCGAGAGAAAAGACTTGTAGACGGCGTCTTATTTGCTGTTCAGGACGTTTCTTAGGACGCTTGACGCTTTCTAAACGCTCGTCAAGAGGTTTTTTCAGGACTCTCCACAGGACATTCCTTTACAGAAATTTTTAAAAAAGGATTCGGAGTTAGCGGAGAGACATACCCGAATTTTTTCTTCGATCCCTCTTGCCTCTTCATCGATTTCTCTGAGAATCGGGAAGATTATATACTCGGATTCCTGGGTGACTTTCGGTCATGTTAAAGGGTTTTCCCCTATTAGCAAACTGCCAATTGTTTTGTCAGGTAAGGACGTTTTCCCCATTGTCAAGATACTAAAAGTTTTGTCATTTAAGTGGGGACCCCTCATAAATGGGGTAGTTCTCATTGACAGATTTTAACGTTTTTATCGTTTAAGCGGATAAACTCATTAACAAATTTCGGAAGAGCTCTTATTCATTTTCAGAGGCTCATCCGAGGAGTAAGAAAAAGACTTGTAGACTAGATCCAGGAAGTCTTATGTCCAATATCATAAGAACATTGAACGGTCCTTTTCGATCCTCGGTTCTCACTTGATGATCTCTATTCGAATATTACTCCCTTCTCTTGGCAAAGAGTCAAGGAGTTCTTTTAAAAAGTCTCATTCATTAGAACTTGGACAGTCGTTTTCCTTTCTTTCTCTCTTCCTCGTCGAGGAAAGATTTAGTAGAAAATTCGATGTTCAAATTACTACAATACTTACGTAGTTTATCTTTGCGTCATTTTGCTAACGCATGGGTCAAGTCATATACGCATATCGTATTTACCTCTGCGGATAGAAGCCGAAAGAACTGTTGTTCTAATGTATTTAATTGACACTCCCTTCAACCTTCCAAGAGTTTTCGTAGTAAGAACAACTCTTCAAGTTTTGTTACGACAACACCAACTCAGCTTCTGTATTTAGCGAATTCTGTTTCGTTTAAATATGCCTGCTTGAGAGTTTCCTTTTGCTCGATAATATCATACCTATTCCTTCGTAAAGGGAGTAGCTGGCAACTCAGGCAGATAGTGCGAGACGATGAATGAACAAGGCTGCTGTTACTGTGATCTACGCAGTACCGGCTAGCTCTGTGACATGCGCGGTTGGTTACGTCTCTCTCCCCTGCGGGAATGGCTGACTAAGCCGTCTCTCTGCCCTACAATCATGGATTTTAGCCTCGGGTTGAGGAAATTTCTAGTAATCATGAATGAACATGCCTTCCGTTTACTTAGAAAATTTCAACAAGATATCTCTTATACCTGTTCGGTGCGGTTTTACCGCACGGTAACAGAATTCTGTACGAGTCTACCGCGGCATAGCACTATAATAATGCTCTCCTGCTTATGCAAAGCGCAGCCTTATTTAGGGAAGGAAGCAGGCTGAGTGAGGGAATGGATGAGTTTGCTGGGGACCATTCCTCGCTGGAGAAGCTTGTTTTCCCTGAATAAACAGCAATTCAGACCTCTACAGTTTTTCCTCACGGAGAAATTGGAATAACATCAAAGATCTAGTAATAATTCTATTTTTCTCTCAACGGCTTGAGGATCACCTTGGGTGATAGCGAGAGGGTGCCAGACATCCGAACAGAGGAACAGATGTCCTGGCACATTGTCTGAAAGAATTGGAAGCCAATTTGGTCGGCTCTCCAGTTCCTCGAAGGGTGAGTTTTGATCGAGTAGTCCAAATCATCTCGGATAATTTCTCAGCTCTCTCATAAGCTCAAGAAGAGAGAGTTGGTTATGGGCTTGGGCACGGAACGTAACGATCCTCAAGAGGTTCGTTAAGCTAGTGCACGTCCGTGCGGGTCTTCTCGATCGAAGGCAACAACTACTGACGTCTGAGTAATCCTCACTTAGAAGTATGTCGAAAGTTGAGGAGAGACTGAGGGCGTCCTTTCGTTAAGTTTTTCGTAATATTGAAGACGAAGGAGCTTCCTCTTAAGTTGTTCCCATATTCATGATCCTAGAGGATTAGCATTAGTCGCCACCATGTTGGCCTTTAAGAGGTTGGATTCACAGAGGTCATGTAATTCAGAGAGAATTGTCCAAAGACCCTTCCCGAGAGAATCGGTGTAATCTAACATCGTCACTTAGTGGAGTATCTAATATCTCTCCTCTCTGAGTCTGAAGGCGTTCAGACTATCGAGAAGCGATAAGATCTTCAAGATTAATGGCAGTCTCTTGGCCAAGGCAAAGCAGTGCTGCCTATTTTCAGTGTTCAATCGGAGGGGGCCGTTTCTGGAGATAGTGAAGGGAAAATGACTGTTCCTCCACCTCGACCTCTGTGAATTTCTTTATGGTTCTATCTTTCCGTCTGAAGTATGAGATAAGCTAGAAGTCCTAACTATTGTAGAATATGCAAATATGTTGTGGACGGCCTCTAGGCTCAGAGATTCGGTTCTGTCAAACAACAAAGCTTCACGATCTTTGAGGTCTGTGGAGATCTTGAAATTCTGTGGATCGAAGGTTCCGGCATGGAACTTAGACGTAGTCCGAGTTTCTGATGCCAAAAGCATTTCGAACCTATCCTTTCTGCGAACTTAATACACGTGACCAGAAAGGCTAACATTCTAACCACTCTAGCCACGGCAAAGAGGGTTAGTGAGGTTTTAGCCATCATCAGAGGTTTTGGCTTTAAAGGACATAATGCGGTCTGTCCTCTAAGCCTTCCATTCTTGATAAGAACGAAAACCTGTCTAACCCTTGACCCGAAGGCTTGGAGACCAAGGGTATGGCACAAATTATTGGGCAAGGGCATTAGAGAGTCCTGTGCCCTGTCGGGTCTCTCAAGTTTTATCTTGATAAAACTATAGAAAGTCGAGGTCAACGGACAATCTGTGGTGTTCCGTAAAAAGACCAGACTGGTTCATGTCCAAGAACACCCTGGCATTATAGTCAAGGAGTTCTTTTAAGAAGTCTCATTCATTATGTTTGCATAAAGATTTGAGATTTTTTCTTCACATGAATGCTCAAGAGGTGAGGGCGCGGCCTCGGAAGCATTTCAACAGAGCATGACACTCAGTAACATCCTGAGTGCCACGCTTTAGCGAAACAACTCTGTGTTCGCTTCACACTCCCGACGGGATGTGAAGACGACATTTGAGATCTGTAAGTCGCTAGGACCATACATATCTGTAGATATATTATTGGGGGCAGGAAGCAACACGAATCCTATCCTATAGAAAAGGGATAGGTGTGCTTTTAACTTTGAAGGGTTGGTCGCTTGAGGCGCGTTCCTTTTATTTAGCCTAGAAGTTATGGAACTAACTTTGATAGGTTAGGTCAGGTGGTGGTTTTAGCTTCGTTGCCCTCAGAAGTATGGTCATATGGTCTAGTCACATTGTGGTCACGCCCCCGTTGACAGATCATCTAGAGCGCACCAGCATTACAGGTCTCTACCTCGCTGGCAACTCTAGTAACGCAGAAGCAGACTTTGGTGACAGTAATCACGAAGTCGGCTATGCTAACAGGTGAGGAACCAAGATGTATATCATCTACTTAATTTAGTTTCCTAAAAATCCTTTTCTGTCTCTTCCCACCATCCGAAGGTGGGATTCAGCTATATATATATCTGTCAGGTAAGTTTCATGAACAAAATGTTATTGTTATAATACAATTAAGTTTGTTCATACTTACCTGGCAGATATATATATAGCTGTATTCTCCGAAGTCCGACAGAATTTCAAAACTCGCGGCACACGCAGTGGGCGGCCAGGTGGTAGTACCCATTCCCGCCGCTGGGAGGCGGATATCAGGAACCATTCCCATTTTCTATTCATATTTTATCAGTGCCACTGTCTCCTGAGGGGAGGTGGGTGGGCACTTTAATTATATATATCTGCCAGGTAAGTATGAACAAACTTAATTGTATTATAACAATAACATGTTTGACAAAATTTAACGGCTATTTACCAGAAGTTCCTCTTTAAAAGTACTACACTCCTAATTATAAACCCATATTCACTGAGAAGTTTCATGCAGAAAACTTACTAATTATAAATTCACATTCACTTGGAAATTGAATACAAAAAAACTATCTTTACTTGCAAATATACTGATGACAAAAACACCACCTACCTTTTCACATGGCCCAAGGTCTGATTTTGTGTTGGTAAATAAGTCATGAGGACAGAACTTGACCAAAAAATGACGGCAGACCTGGAATAAAACAAAGAACTAAATACCATGCTAAAATATTGTGGTTACACAGTTAAATAATAAGAAAATTAATTGAATTGAATATAGAATTTAGGCCAAAGGCCAAGCACTGAGACTGATGAGGTCATCAAGTGCTGAAATGGAAATTAACAGTAAAAGGTTTGAAAGGTGTAACATGGGGGGGAAAAAATGATATTGTTATTTTACAATAAAGTTTTGTACATACTTACCTGGCAGACATATACTTAGCTTACGTCTCTGACGTCACGACAGAATTCAAAACTCGCGGCTAACGCGACAGGTAGGTCAGGTGATCTACCTTACCCGCCGCTGGGAGGCGGGTGTAAGAACCATCATACCTTTCTTGCCAGATTTTTTCTCTCTTATACCTGTCTCCTGAGGGGAGGCTGGGCGGGCCATCAATCGTATATGTCTGCCAGGTAAGTATGTACAAAACTTTATTGTAAAATAACAATATCATTTTTTCCCCCTCATGTTACACCTTTCAAACCTTTTACTGTTAATTTCCATTTCAGCACTTGATGACCTCATCAGTCTCAGTGCTTGGCCTTTGGCCTAAATTCTATATTCAATTCAATTAATTTTCTTATTATTTAACTGTGTAACCACAATATTTTAGCATGGTATTTAGTTCTTTGTTTTATTCCAGGTCTGCCGTCATTTTTTGGTCAAGTTCTGTCCTCATGACTTATTTACCAACACAAAATCAGACCTTGGGCCATGTGAAAAGGTAGGTGGTGTTTTTGTCATCAGTATATTTGCAAGTAAAGATAGTTTTTTTGTATTCAATTTCCAAGTGAATGTGAATTTATAATTAGTAAGTTTTCTGCATGAAACTTCTCAGTGAATATGGGTTTATAATTAGGAGTGTAGTACTTTTAAAGAGGAACTTCTGGTAAATAGCCGTTAAATTTTGTCAAACATGTTATTGTTATAATACAATTAAGTTTGTTCATACTTACCTGGCAGATATATATAATTAAAGTGCCCACCCACCTCCCCTCAGGAGACAGTGGCACTGATAAAATATGAATAGAAAATGGGAATGGTTCCTGATATCCGCCTCCCAGCGGCGGGAATGGGTACTACCACCTGGCCGCCCACTGCGTGTGCCGCGAATTTTGAAATTCTGTCGGACTTCAGAGAATACAGCTATATATATATCTGCCAGGTAAGTATGAACAAACTTAATTGTATTATAACAATAACATGTTTGACAAAATTTAACGGCTATTTACCAGAAGTTCCTCTTTAAAAGTACTACACTCCTAATTATAAACCCATATTCACTGAGAAGTTTCATGCAGAAAACTTACTAATTATAAATTCACATTCACTTGGAAATTGAATACAAAAAAACTATCTTTACTTGCAAATATACTGATGACAAAAACACCACCTACCTTTTCACATGGCCCAAGGTCTGATTTTGTGTTGGTAAATAAGTCATGAGGACAGAACTTGACCAAAAAATGACGGCAGACCTGGAATAAAACAAAGAACTAAATACCATGCTAAAATATTGTGGTTACACAGTTAAATAATAAGAAAATTAATTGAATTGAATATAGAATTTAGGCCAAAGGCCAAGCACTGAGACTGATGAGGTCATCAAGTGCTGAAATGGAAATTAACAGTAAAAGGTTTGAAAGGTGTAACATGGGGGGGAAAAAATGATATTGTTATTTTACAATAAAGTTTTGTACATACTTACCTGGCAGACATATACTTAGCTTACGTCTCTGACGTCACGACAGAATTCAAAACTCGCGGCTAACGCGACAGGTAGGTCAGGTGATCTACCTTACCCGCCGCTGGGAGGCGGGTGTAAGAACCATCATACCTTTCTTGCCAGATTTTTTCTCTCTTATACCTGTCTCCTGAGGGGAGGCTGGGCGGGCCATCAATCGTATATGTCTGCCAGGTAAGTATGTACAAAACTTTATTGTAAAATAACAATATCATTTTTGTACATGAACTTTCCTGTCAGACATATACTTAGCTGATTGACACCCTTGGTGGAGGGTACAAGACAGAAAATAACAAAGAAAAGGTAAACAACACCTGTTGTAGGATAAAAATAACCTTGGTTCTTACCTGTTTAGGCTGAAGACTTCATAGATACTGTCTATTAGTCTGCATAGCCATAAGAGCTACAGCGAGGGCGTGACCTACAGCTGAAAAGACTCTTTGGGTCTACTAACGGGACTTGATATCCGCTTACTTAGTAGAATCCAAGTCGGATCATGTCAATGGGGGTTCGCCCTCTTCTATGACAGAACCTGTCCACTACCAACGCAGGGAGCTTCAAACCAAATCCGATCACCTAACCAAACTAACGTTATTAGCATTACGAAACGAAAAAAGATGCCTACCTGCATCATTTTTCATACAACCATATGAACTCAATTACCAAAAAAACAAGGGAAAAAACTACTAAGGATATGTTCCAGCTCCCTGCCCCAGCACCGAATCCGCCGATACGTACGGGCCTAACGCGAAGCACTCGTCATACGTAATACTGACGTCTTTTAGGTAGTGGTTGGCGAATACTGAATTACATCTCCAGAATGTAGTTTTCATCAGATTCTGAAGAGACATATTCTTCTTAAAGGCCAAGGAAGTGGCAATTGCTCTTACTTCATGAGCCTTGACTTTAGGATCTTGAAAGGTTCCTCATTACAAGCTTTATGTGCTTCTTTCACAACACTTCTAATGAAGAAAGACAGCGCATTTTTCGACAATGGTCTGCTGGGGTCCTTTACAGAGCACCATAGTCTATCCTCAATGCCCTTAAGGGTTTTCTTCTTCTGAAGGTAGTATTTTAAACTCCTAACAGGGCAAAGAGTTCTTTCAGGTTCTTCCCCTACTATGGCAGATAAACCACGAACCTCAAAGTTCCTTGGCCACGGATTTGAGGGGTTCTCATTTTTGCCAAAAACGAAGGAAGGAAGGAACAAACCACGGAATCTCCTTTGAAACCTACCCTTCCTTCTAGGGCATGAATCTCACTAACCCTTTTGGCTGATGCTAAAGCCATGAGAAAGAGAGCTTTCCTCGTGAGATCTTTGAAGGAGGCTAAATGTGGTGGTTCAAACCTAGCGGACCTCAGGAAACGAAGAACCACATCCAGATTCAACTTGGAACTTCGCTCGAGGTTTTCTTGGAAGATTCAAAAGATCTTAATAGATCATGAAGATCTTTGTTATTCGAAAGATCTAAATTCCTATGTCTGAATACCGCAGCCAGCATGCTTCGGTATCCTTTGATAGTAGATACTGCCAAACCGCATTTTTCTCTGAGGAAAACTAGGAAATCTGCTATCTGAGTCACAGAGGTACTGGAAGAGGAAAACTTCTGGTTCCTGCACCAACGGCGAAAGACGTCCCACTTCGACTGGTAGACTTTAAGGGTCGAAGGTCTTCTAGCTGAGGCGATAGCCTTAGCAGCTTTTGTCGAAAACCCCTTCGCTCTGACAAGACTTTTGACAGTCGAAAGCCAGTCAGATTGAGAGCGGGGAGGTTTCTGTGATACCTGTCGAAGTGGGGTTGTTTGAGCAAATCTTGTCTTTGTGGAAGTGCTCTTGGAAAGTCCACCAACCATTCCAGTACCTCTGTGAACCAATCTTGGGCGGGCCAGAACGGAGCTACTAGCGTCATTCTTGTCCTCTCCGAGATAGCAAATTTCTTGAGGGTTTGTCCTAGTACTTTGAAGGGGGGAAAGGCGTAGACGTCTAGCCCTGTCCAATCTAGGAGAAACGCATCCACTGATACTGCTCCTGGGTCTGAGATCGGGGAGCAGTAAAGTTCGATTCTTGCGTTCTTTGCTGTTGCAAAGAGATCGATGTGAGGTCTGCCCCATCTTCTCCACAGGTCTTGGCATACTTCTGAGTGGAGGGTCCACTCGGAAGGCAGGAGTTGATTCTTCCTGCTCAGGAGATCGGCCCTGACGTTCCTTTCTCCCTGTACGAATCTGGTGAGAAGACTGATCTTCCTTGTTTGAGACCACAGCAGAAGATCCCTTGCTGTTTCGTACAGGGAGAAGGAGTGCGTCCCCCCCTGTTTTTTGATGTACGCCAAGGCTGTTGTGTTGTCCGAATTGACCTGCACTACTTGCATTTCGGACGTGGGGTTCGAAGGCTTTCAATGCCATCCAGACTGCCATCAACTCTTTCTTGTTGATGTGCCAGGACACCTGATCCCCCTTCCAGGTGCCTGACACTTCTCTTGTCCCGAGTGTCGCTCCCCAACCTGCCTCCGATGCGTCGGAAAACAACACATGGCTGGGGTTCGGCATGTAGAGAGACATTCCTTCCACAAATCGAAGTGGGTTGTTCCACCACCGAAGGTCTCTCTTGATTTCCCTTGAGATCTTGAAGGAGAACTCCAGATCTAGGGAGAGACGCCTCCAGTTCTGGTATAGGAAGAACTGTAGAGGCCTGAGATGCAACCTTCCTAAGAGAAACGAATTGCTCCAGCGAGGAGAGTGTCCCAGCAGACTCATCCACTCCCTCGCTGTGCATGCATCTTTCTCTAGGAAGGTCGTTATTTTCTCGTAGCAACGAGCTATCCTCTCTGGCGACGGAAAAGGCCCGAAAAGCCAGAGAAGCTATCCGAATCCCCAGATAGATCCTCTCTTGACTGGGATTAATTGAGACTTCTGGAAGTTCACCGAAGTCCCAGCAAACTTGCCAATGTAAGGGTCTTTTGAAGGTCCTCCAGACATCTTTCTTGAGACTCTGCTCTGATTTAGCCAGTCGTCGAGATAAAGCGACACCCTCACTCCCTCCAAATGTAGCCACTGCGCCACGTTTTTCATTAACCCCGTGAAAACTTGGGGTGCAGTTGATAGGCCGAAGCACAAGGCCTTGAATTGGAAGATGTTTCCTCCCATCATGAATCGTTAGATACTTCCGTGAAGAAGGATGGATCGGCACATGAAAGTAAGCGTCCTGAAGGTCTAGACACACCATCCAGTCCCCTGGACGAAGAGCCGCTAACACTGAGGAAGTTGTCTCCATGGCGAACTTCCTCTTTTCCACAAAGACGTTCAGGGCGCTTACATCCAACACCGGTCTCCATCCTCCTGAGTTCTTCGGAACTAGGAAAAGTCTGTTGTAAAAGCCCGCAGAGCGGGGATCTTTCACTAGTTCTATAGCCTCCTTCTCTAGCATGAGATCTACTGCTAGAGAAAGGGCTGATTCATGATGGGGTCCTTGTACTTGGCTACCAACTCCCTCGGAGTTGTCGTCAATGGTGGTCTTGACGAGAAGGGAATGAGGTATCCTTTGCTGACAATCGATAGGGACCAATTGTCTGCCCTTTGTGGGCCCAGACGTCGGCAAATTTCAGTAGTCTGGCACCCACTGATGTCTGGAGTCCTTGACCGCTATTTCTTCCCTCTGACTGACTTAGAGAAGGTTTTACCTCTCTTAAAAGGTCTAGTCCCTCTGGTTGCAGAACTTCTGACAGCGGGTCCTCCTCGAAAGGGCTCCTGTCTCAGAGGAGTCTCTTTCTTGGTCTTGGGTTGGAAGACAGAGCGAGGTTTCCTGGCCGCCTGGGCTAACATGTCCTGAGTAGCCTTAGCTGAAAGGGCACTCGAGACATCTTGGATAATTTTCTTGGGGAACAGAAGAGGAGAGAGTTGAGCATACAAGAGCGAGGCCCTTTGTGCATGAGACACTGCCTTCGTGAGAAACGAACAGTAGACCGACCGTTTCTTAAGCACTCCAGCTCCAAACAGTGAGGAGACTTCACTCGATCCGTCTCTCACTGCTTTATCCATGCAAGTGAGTACACAGTTAAGATCTTCAGAAGACAGAGCATCTGGGGTCTTGGTCTTATTAGCCAGAACACCTAAAGACCAATCAAGGAAGTTGAAAACTTCCAGGACTCGGAACATTCCCTTCAGTAAGTGGTCAAGTTCGTTCATTACCCCAGTAGTCTTGGCGGACAAGAGGGCGGAACGACGAGCAGCATCCACTAATGAAGAGAAGTCCGAGTCCGCAGACGAAGGGAGAGCGAGGCCTAAAGGTTCTCCCGATTCGTACCAGAATCCCAATCTGCCGGTCAGTTTTAGACGGAGGGAAAGAAAAAACCGTCTTCCCTTTCTCTTCTTCCTTATGAAAGGAAGCCATTCCCAAAACCTCTCAGCGCCTTCTTCATGGAAACAGTAGGTTCATCCTTACAACAAGACGAAACCTTCGACGTCTTCGAAGTGGAGAATAACGAAAGAGGAGAAGGGGGAGCCACAGGAGAAAGGATATCTCCAAACTCTTGCAGGAGTAACTCTGTTAGTTTCTTATAGGAGGAAACTGAGGCGTCTTTTGGTCCTTCTTCTTCTGAGGGGTCCTGTTCCTCCTGAGCTGAAGAGCCCTCCTGATCCTTAGAGGCGCGACTATCTTAAAGGAGTCTCTAGAGGAAGTTAGACGTATACGTCTTGGAGACAATGCTTCAGGCAAGTGTCTACTTGCAACATCCTTCTTGTCTGGAGGAGTGCGTTTCCCAGATCCTTGAAGCCTAATAGGAGTAGGCGGCAGTCAGGTGCAGAGCGCCTGTTTGAAGAAGAACTTCTATCAGGCTCTTGGCGCCTATCCAAAGGAGAGCGGCTACCAGGCGAACGGCGCCTGCCATACGAAAAGCGCTACCAGGCTCTTGGCGCCTGAACTGAGGCGAGAGAATCTCTGGCGACGAGCGCCTACTAGGTGAGCGCCTACCAGGGGAGAAGCGCCTGCTAGGCTCTCGGCGCCTGACTCGAGGCGAGTAAAAGTCGGGAGAAGAGCGCCTGCCAGGCGAAACGCGCCTAACAAGCTCTTGACGCCTGTCCAGCGAAGGGCGCCTGTCCGATTTAGGGCGCTTGTCAACCGGAGAGTGGAGGCGAGACGAGGAGCGGCTACGAGGTGAGTAGTGCCTACTAGGCTCTTGGCGCCTGTCAAGGGGAGCGATCCTGTCTCGAGAAGAGCGTCTGTAGGGTGAGGATCTCCTACGCGCAGTTTGCTCCTTGTCCGAAGGAGAAACTTGTCTGTCAGGCGAATGTCGCTTAGACGCAGATGTGATCTTGTCCGAGGCAGAAAGCCTCCTGCGAGAATCCGAACGCACAGGTGAGCGCGCCTCTTCCGTCGAATAGCGAGAGTCAGGAGAGGGGAGCCTGGACTTCTTTACAGGAAGCGAGACGTCCTTCCTACGACGAGAAGACACGCAAAGAGAGCCAGCCAGAGCCGAAATCTGCGCCTGAAGGTTAGCCAACACCCTTGCAGGAGAATTCACAAACTCGTGAACAGGAGACGAGGCTCGATCTCCGCTCGGGGAACAATACTCCTGAGATCTCTTACGCTTCTTCGCTTCCACCTCAGGCTCTTCCGAAAAAACTTCAGGGCTGGAAGGGCGGGCGCAGGGAGCGTTCCAGGCTCTCTTCGAAGGGCGCGAGGCTTCCGAAGAGCTCCAATCCTCTTTTAGGAGAAGGCGAAGGCGACGACGAGAAGCACTGGCGCAAAATTTCTCTCTTGGAGCGATCCAAGGTAGCCTGGGAACGATCAACAGGAGCTACCGAGGGGACGCCTGACCGTTGGGGATGCTCCCTAACCTTCCTGCGGCTTTCGACTTTCCTCCTCCACTGGGACTGGGAGTCTGGAAGAGGTCTAGGCCTGGAAGCATTAGGGAGCCGATCAGACGCACCCTCCACTGCACTGGGTTCACGCCACAAATCACTATTGGAATAACTTTACCTTCTAGGTGCTTGTGTTCATTTCCTCTCCATACTGCGAATGGTGGCTTTCATTGAGGCCACTTCCGAAGGCGCATCTTCGGCTTCGGTGCAGGGAGCAGGAGCTGAAACTGACAAAGGAGCTACTTCTAAAATAGGATTACTTACATCCAACTCGCTAATACGAGATCTACTACTGCTCCTGGAAGAAGCTTTCCTAACTTTATCCTTTTCAAGCTTCCTCAAGTAGGAAGACAAAGACTTCTATTCATCCTCATTCAGCTTTTCACATTCATTACAAGGGTTATTAAAGGTGCATTCATTCCCTCTACACTTCAAACATACCGTGTGAGGGTCTACCGCAGCTTTCGGTAGCCTCACCTTACACTCAGTCATACAACAAACTCTAAACATAGCAGTTTTCTTAGTATCAACATCAGACATCATGAATCCAAGAAAAATCCAAAGAAAAATCCAAAGAAAAGTCCAATAACTGTCCACAAATCGCGAAAGCCAGGCCAAAAGATCGGGTACTTCACCAAAAGTCCGTAGAAACAATCCAGGGCGAAAACGAGAAAAGAATCCAACTGTCAAGAGGTACCGACAACAGGTGTGGTCGACACCGACGACAGAAAAAATCTGGCAAGAAAGGTATGATGGTTCTTACACCCGCCTCCCAGCGGCGGGTAAGGTAGATCACCTGACCTACCTGTCGCGTTAGCCGCGAGTTTTGAATTCTGTCGTGACGTCAGAGACGTAAGCTAAGTATATGTCTGACAGGAAAGTTCATGTACAAAAAACCCCGGTTGCACTATGAATCTGTTAGGATAGGGTGGAAAGTAAGATGGAAGAAAGAAAACATGAAGGAGGTACAGTAAAAGGAACAAAGGGGGTTGCAGTCAGGGCTGAAGGCACGCTGCAAATAACATAAGTACGTAATGCCTACAGTGCACCGACGACATTACCCCTACAGAGGATAAGGAAAATGCAAAATGAATTGGTGCCACTTAAAATTACCTACAGATATCCATATAGTAGAGTTAAAAAAGGAGTTTTGTTAAAATCTGAGAGCAGGTTCTGCAGTGGCATGTGGTTCTAAAATTATATATGTACTACCTTAGATTTAATGATGCAATTTTTTATTTTGTTACAAGCTTTGCCCTGTAGGATAAATGATTTATTACTTTTATTATAAAGCTAATACATAAATATCTTTGCTTATATTTTCAAGTCAGCTTATTCCTTCATGGGGATACTAGTGAAATTAATTCTCTTTATAGTCTTTTGTCTTACACCCTTACTACCTGAACTCCCATCAGGTCTAGGACTTGATTTATCCATTTCCCAAAGATTTCTTGGGCCTACCAACAACTTAACGTCCTGCTACATCCATTAGTGTAGACATTCTTAAGAGTTCTTATTTTCCGTGTCCAAACAATCTTCACTTTGTATCCCCAAATCTTTTATCCATACTCTAGACACTAGAATTTCTCTGACAATTCTAAATTCAAATGATCTTTCAACAGCACCCTTGTCATTAATCTTAACATATGTGGTACCTTTTCAAAAACAATTCCACTTTCCTTATTGGTGCCAAAAACAATTCCACTTTCCTTACTGGTGCCAAAAACAATTCCACTTTCCTTACTGTAGCTCTAAGAAGCTATCTTACATTTTTGCTCTATCTACAAATGGGACATTTAAATTTACCTGCAGTCAAGGTATCCTTCTCTATTTCATCTTAACTTACTATTTCATCTAATCTTAAGCTTCTT
This sequence comes from Macrobrachium nipponense, assembly GCF_015104395.2. NCBI lineage: Eukaryota > Metazoa > Arthropoda > Malacostraca > Decapoda > Palaemonidae > Macrobrachium > Macrobrachium nipponense. Next base: position 28,561,640 of record NC_087212.1, on the reverse strand, counting down.
CCTGCTCTGTTAAATCCCGCTTCACAGTCCAGTCTGTGTCCAATTGTTTGCAGGTCTCTCTGTTTACTCCCTCTTTTCCTTTCCATACTTCACCATAAGTTGTGGTAGAATTAATATCCTTAAGTAAAATATGACTATTATAATTGTATACCTCAATTTATAGTATGTATATTGGTTTCACCCAACTGTTGCATTCATTACGGAATTTAACAGGTTAAGAGACCTTGATCAAAACTTGCTCTGAAATAATGCTACATATATACATGGGGAAAAAAGAATGACAGATTTTACACTACTGCTGCACCAACTGTGGGATATGTAGCCTTTACTACAGGGTCTTGGGTTTTTATTAATTAACAGCACTGACTTTTTCCTGGGTGTTGGTGAATTGGTCTAGTTAAAAAATGGATGTTATCAGCACCAACAGATGGGTAGAGTTAAAAGTAGAGCAATGGAGGAAGGTACTGGAAGGCAGACGATTAAAGATCAGTAGATAAAAAAATTCAAGTATCTTGGTTCATTAATGGAAGACGTCAGGTGTCTTGTCACAACAGAATCAACAAAAAGGTTAAATGAGTAGTGTAAAACACAGTAATGAGACCAGCATTGATATATGGAGGAGAAACATGCCTGCTAAAGAAAGCACAAGAGCAGATATTGGATGTGGTAAGAGTTGAAAATGCTTAGTGACAAAAATTATTAGGGTCAAGGGAATATGGGGAACAAAACTTATAAAAGTCTTAGCACTATCGAAAATGGCCCTTGAAAGAAAATTACAGTATATGGCCATGTGATGATTAAGGCTGAGACATATGTAGAAGGAGAGTGATGAAGATGGAGGTGCCTGGTGGGAGAGCCAGAGGAAGTCTGAAGTGAAGGTGGATGAATATTTGTACAGTTCTGAGGTAAAGCAAGCATCCCCACACTTGATTCTTTACAACTTATAGCACAAGGTACAGTCAAGTTGGGGGCACACTTCCAGGACAGTTTGGGCACAGCAACTTAGATCAAGTTACGTGAAAGGTTAAGGGCAAATCATGTGTGACAGAGGCTGAAGGGCAGAGCACTGCAAAGTTACATACTGTCCTTGAGATGGAACAATTCCACAGATAATCAGCACCCTAGTTTCAGGTTGTGGCTATTAATAATTAGGAAGGCAGACCCTCCAAACTCCCATTCCTAGCTTAACAAGTCAGTACAATTGCGCTATCAATGATAAAGGTATTTTTACGTAACAACTCCACACAGCCTGCCAGGAACGGTCCCACAAATAAGAAAGCCATCAGGGATTGGGGTAATATTTATTTACCAGTGTTTTGTACTAGGCCCTCAGGGTTAAATACACTCTACCAACAAAAATGACAGTAAATTCTTAATAAGCAACCAATAAAAATGCCATAGTCAATTTCCCAGGAAATCCACAATGCGGAGCTATTACGTACTTTGATCTACCATTAAAAACTCCCAAGCCACAGGCTTAATCATAATTTCTATTTTTCTCACTCAAAATCCTGGTGTTAGCTACTAGCAACATCTAGTTTCCTATATGGGAAATGACAAGTTATTTCCAGTGAAAATACTATCCTATAAAGTAAATGACCGACTAGCAACATAGCGGCCACCTTCCTGAAAGATACTTGAATTTGCTGCCAGAGCACCAATCAGGAGTTGTAGCCCATCCAGGCAGCACACCAAGACCTCTATGCTCCTCTCAAAGGAAGTTTTCTCCTAAATTACGAAATAATGGCATAATTCTAGCACTTTCTCTGGAAGTGGCCGCATTCCATGAAAGTATGAGACGTCTTATTCCCACAATCATGTTTTGAACTGAAATGCATTTTTACCCTGTCATCGGTAAGTTTTATTCTTACTGCCATCACAGCTGAAACACCACACTGCTTATTTGACTAATTTTACACACTTCATTCTTTATTCACTCCAAATTCAACTTAAAATACGCAAGTTTGTTTACAGCAAGGGCACAGCAGGAATAATTTTGTACGTCTGGCACCCAGAATCCGCGAGTCGAGCAGACAATGGGTTAGTGAATTGTTTATGACAAAAATTGTACTTTTTTGCTAGCACTTTTAATTTATTTGTCTATATTACTATTTTGACTTAAAAAAAATTCTATAATTGTATGGATGAAAGAATTTGTTTTTAATTTTTAAAAATTGTACGGCTGAATCAAATGTAATTTTAATGCGTGCTAGGGTTCCCAGTCATCTTTGCCAACGCTGATGCCTTTACAAACCATTTCCATGAATTCTAGATATAGTAATGCAATAATGATTCTAATTTTTGTGTAAGTCTTATGCCCAGTTTGGAGAGTAAACACATACCAATTGACAACACTGATAAACAATTGAAGAGCACAAAGAATGCCATAGTTCTCTTGGATAAGTAGTGGTTGAAAGTGGGTATTTACGATTGTTGTGATGAAAGTGCCCCAGCGTCTATGGGTACAAGTGGTGTGCGGATTTAGCACAGGAAGTGGGAAATTTGTTGACAGAAGCAACTCCGCAAACATCGAGATGGCGTCAATCTTCAAAACATTTTTAGCTGTAGTAAAAATTTCGAAAGTATCATGTGCACTGCGTTTGGTCACACTTTTCATTGCCCTCTGTTTAATCTTAAAATATGGCCTTAATTTCTAACTTTGGAGAAAATACTAACTTCGAAAGGAGAGTAGAGGTAGTAGTAGTAGTAGTAGTAGTTATGGGTCGAGGCAATGCCTTTGCAACGGCGCCTCTTAGTCTTGGGTATTTTTTGTTTTTGTTTGTTTATTTGTTTAGCTCTTTCCTTTTTTCTCTCTTTTTCACATCAAGTATATGGTTTCTTTTCTTATTTCGTGTTACCTGAAAAAACTAGAAATTTTTCCCACTACGTCACTTTCCTTCTCTTCATAGGGTTGTTGTAGCCCTATTGCTTTAACCCGTTAAACCTCTATATAGTATCACAATATAAAAGGAAATGAAAATATGTCTTCTACTGCATCATTGCAAAAAGGACAACAGGTGTTCTCCTTCTGGTGCCTTTTTGCTATATTTAAATTAAGAGAGTTGGTTCTGGCTTTGAAGAGAAGGACTGAACCATAGAGTTGTCATAAATTTCTTCGTCTTTTATTTCTCTTTTCCACGTTTTATATATGTTCACAGTCACTTTATTTTCCAACTCTTCTTTCCACCTCTCTGTGTCCCATATTCTGGCTTTGTCCTTTATTTCTGTTCTGGACATTCCTTCTAATTTTCTTAAATTTATTTTAACTTCATGCATGTACTTTTCCACAGTTTTCCACCATTTTCTTTCCTTTTCTTGCATATCTGTAATTAATTTCTTCAGTATCTCTTTCCGTCCGTTTAAAGTATTATTTACATAGCTTATCTTCCCATTCATGATTCTACTTTTCATTGAAGAAGCTCCTATCTACCCCCTTAATGTGGCTAACTACTGTACTTCTACATGCCCCTAATATTTTCCTATATACCCCATTCTCTATTCTTTGTAATTTTTCTATTTCTGCGTCTGTTAGATTAACCACATTGGTTCCGTATAAGATGATGGTAGAGCTATGTTTTTCCAGAATGTTTTCCCTATTAGAACTTTGTTGCAGCTTTTTCTATTACGGAGTAGGTTAGGTTGGCTAACTTCTGTGCTTTATTCAACATTTCTTTTTTCTGTTAGCTTAAACGATTTCTAGAGTCATTTATCTTTATTCCTAAATATGTAATGTTTCTCCCTCTTTACCTTTATGTTCTCTATCTCTTCTGGTTATCTTTCATATTGAAAAATAATGATGCTGCTTTTCTTTCTATTTATTTCTAGCCCACATTTGTTCCCTATATCTATTAAAATCTTTATGTTTATTTCTTGCGTCTTCTATATTACTTGCTAGAACTAATCCATCGTCGGCGAAGAAAAGTGTCCCTATCTTTACTAGTTCATTTTCAAATCCTGTTCCCTTCCTCCTCCATTTTTCTTCTAATATTAAATATGTCATTAGTTTGAAAAGTGAAGTAGAGCCTGTGCAACCTTGCCTAATCCCACTTGTAATTCCCATTTCCTGCTACTCCCTCCCCTAGGTCTATTATTGTGCTATCCCCTTCATATATGTTAACTACTGCCTCTATGATTTTTGGATGTATTTTGAACTGTTTCATAACTTCAATCATGACTTCTCGTTTTACCGAGTCAAATGCTTTACTGTAATCGATAGCTATTACTATTAATGGTTTTCTATTCCTGTAGCTCTCTTCTACACCATATTGTAGTGTAGAATGTTATCTTCTATCCTACTCCCTCCTGTAAATCCTGCTTGGCATTCGGATCTTGTTCATTCAGTCTGAGGTGTGCTTCTATTCGTCTTTTATCAGCATCATGAATACTTTGTATGATATATTTGTAAGCTATAGGCCTTAAATCCTTAGGCCTTGGTTTCCTTTTCTTTTCTATCATTTTTGTTCTAGATTTCTTCCAAGATTCAGGCTTTTCTTTGATTTCTAGTTCTTTGTTGTAACACCTAACTAGTACTTCTATACATGTTTTGCTCTTCATTTAAAGCTTTGTAAAGCTCTGGTTTGATTCCATCTGGGCCTGCAGCTTTTTTAGCTTTGAGCTTACTTAGACAAGCTATGACCTTTTTCCTTGGTTATCACAGGCTCTTGCATTGGGATTATCTTCCTTTGCATTCCATCACTAGGTCCATGTGTCTCTAGTACTTCTGGGAACTCTATAGTCTCCAATTCTATGATATCATCTTCTGCTGCCAATTCATTTTCATATTCCATCCTTTTCTCTTCGTTCCAGATTTCATATATTATTTTCGTGTTTGCTGTAATGGTTCTCAATAATTCACTAATTCTTCCTTTGTTTCAGCCTCATTTAGCTTGCTTCCCTGTTCATTATATAAGTGTATAGTTTCTTTTTTGGCTTTTGCTTGTTTCTTAACTTACCAATATTTTCCCAGAGCTCTTTGTTTTTGTTTCTTTTTATTTCTTCTGTTATTTTCTTTTCATATATTGTTATCTTTTCTCTTATTAATATCTGCACTTCTTTTTTCTTTTGCATATATTTCTTCTCTAGACTTTCTTTTACGACATTATCTCTCTCATTCCTTTTCTTCCTATTCAGCTCTCCTTCCTTTCCTTGATACCTTTTCTTATTTCTTCACTGAACCAGGGTTGCTCTTCTACTTTCTCCTCTACTAGCATCTTTCTCCTGTATGTTCTCATTAGCTTGTCTTCTGCTACTTCTTTTATTGATAGGTCCATATCTGTGATTCTGTCAATGTCTTTATCTATTAGGAGTCTCTTCTAATTTTTTTATAAAGTCATTTAGGTTGTCTTCATCTGTTTTGAAGTATTTTACTTCCCCCCATTTACCCTTGTTGAGATTCTTGTTCTGTCCTTTGAATGTTAAGTGAATGGTAATTAGGTTATGGTCTGAGATATCAATTTCCTTTTGTCTTCATCAATTACCATCTCCTCAAAATTTTTGTATAACTTCTCATTGACTAAAGCAAAATCTATTACGCTTTTCATCTGCATTCTCTCCATGTGTATACCCAGTGCATCTGTCTTCTGCATAAGTAGTATTAGCCTATGTTCATTCATCCATTCTAATATTATTTCCCCGTTTCTGTCTGTATTCTGGTGGCCTAAGAAAACCTATATGGCCATTGAAAATCCTCCTAAAATCAGTAATGATTCTTGGTCGTTTATGTTTTTCATTATGTTTTCGCATTCTAGTTTTATTGCTTTATCTCTATTTTTATCCTCCTCTGTATTTCCTACTGATAGGTATAACAATAAAATATGGATTATTATTATTGTATATTTTGCATTTAGCATATAGTAGGTCTTTGCTAATAGTCTCCACCTTGTTTAACTCTGTGCTATCACTGTCTCTATATAGCATCATTAACCCTCCCCCTTTTTTGTCTTTCATCTCCCTCATATTTTCTATTTTATTTATACCTTTACTTAATGCTAACTTGTCTAGTTTCTGGTGAGTTTCAGTTAAACAAAAATATCTTATTTTCATTGTCTAAAAAACTTTCTATTTCTACTATCTTTTGTCTAGTTAAACACTGTATATTTATCATATATATTTTGAACTGTATTTCAACTTTTTTGATTTTGGCTCCTTGGTTAATGTATTATTTTCATCTCCGTTTATTACATTTCTCCTATTGCCCCATCCAGACTCTGAAAATTTTCATTTCTGATTAGTTTACCCTTTCTGATGTACCATCCCTGTTCCCCCCTTTCTTTCTTGTCTTTGAGTTCCTGTCTCAATATCTTATCCTGTTCTCTTTCTCTGAAGGTTAGGTCTGGTGCTATGAATATTCTGTTGTATTCCTACCTCTTGTTTCCCCTTGAGAATCTTGGCTTTCCCTATTACTGCCCATTTCTCCCTTTCACTTCATCTTAACTAAAATAGGTCTTGGCCTAGGTTCTCTGTCTCTATCCTGGTTCCCTGTAGTACATTATTGGGTGCCTGCAATCCTATCATTTCTTCCTAATCTACTTACTTCTACTATTTCAATGTCCCTTAGCCCTAGTTCCTCTTTGAACAGCTTGCTACATGGTTTCTGTGTCATTTCTAAGCCTAGTTTCATTATTTCCCTCTAAGCATTCCTTGATGTTGTAAATAACAAGATTATTTTACGTTTTTCTTTCTCCCATAATTCCTTCACCTCTTCTCTAATCACTGGGTTAAAATCCTCACTTCGTTACTCTCTGTTCATTGTCTAAAGCCTCTTTTCACTTCCTTTAGCTCCTCACTGAGTTTCATTATAACTCCTCTCTAGGGCACTCATCTTGAGCACGAAAGTATCCCTCAGTGTCTTCATCTTCCTGTTCTCAGTTTTCATATTCTTATAAGCTCCATTGCATCTTCCACAAAACCAGTTGAGGCTTTTTATTTTTCTGTACTAATTTATATTCTTCCTTACTTACTTTTACGCAGCCGTTGTGAAACCAGCTGTCACAATAATCACAAGCGATGCCATACTGATTCTTTGTTACCTGCTTCTCGCAGATCGCACAATCGTCCGGCAGAGTTTCTTCTTCCGAACCAGAGGTAATGTCTTCCTTGGGATTCTCATCCTTATGCCTATTAGTGATCCTTTCTTTAACCATTTTTGGAAATTACCTACTACCCTGTAACCACTTTCGAAACACTTAAACACTCTTAAAACACTATCCTATCTCAAGCCATGTGCTTGCAAACAAATCGTTCTTCTTCTTCTTCTCAAGCTGTTCCTTTCACCACCAACTCCTCATGACTGAAGACCATCTCTAGTGTCAGGACGTGTTAAAGTAATTTTTCGGAGGGTGGCCACAAATGCGGTAGTCAGTGGGTTGGCCAGTCCAGTCGGTTGTTTACCCTAGTAACCAAATATATTCCAAAGGCTTGAAATGGCTAAGTACCGATACCTGAATAGGCTTAGGATTGGTGGTAGTTATAAATAGGCCTACTGCCACATCAGGGATTAGCCTAGTCCTACAAGGCAGCCTGAACTTCGCCTAGCCTATTCTGACCCAACGGACTATGAACAAAGTGTAAAGTAATTTAATGTATGGGTTAACCCTAGTCTACACAGCACGAGATTCACTAAAATATCACTTGATGAAGCCTACTTGATTGTAGGTAGTCAACAAAATAGTAGTAGGTAGTATACCTAGTAGACCTAGGCCGAACTAGCCTGAATGGTTTGCTTCCATTGCGCCGAGTGTTTAGCCAAACAATGCCTTTACCAGGTTTGCCTACCGTAGGCCCACGGCCTGTAACCTAATCTATGTAGACTATTATGTATTTCATCAAAAAGGCCCACCATGAATCAAATATTTAATACATCATAACCAAAATACAAAAACTTGGCAAACAAACACGGCGCAACATGAAGGAACGAAGATCTGGCGGTCTAACGGAGTCTCGTAATACGTTAACAATACAAATTTGTGCAAAGCGAGAATATATACATTACCTCTATAGAGTCCCAATGCAACCTCGAATTTCTTTCGTTGGGAAGGACATTTCGCGACCTTCCCATTAACTCATCTAAGAGAGCTGCTGCGGCTTGCGTCGCCATCTTGTATGCACATGGGATCAACTCCGCGTTCAGAGGCTAACTTACGTTGACAACCGAAAACAGTTCCATTTCAAGTCGTGTTCGATTCTTTACAGATTGTTGTCATTCATGGATAACAAAATGTTCTCATTCATAATTACCTTCAGAAAGAAAAAGGGTGCACTTTAGTAGATATTCGCGTCATACTTCTGTATCGAACATTTACTTAACATATTCATTCACCCAAAACCGACATTGGGTTTTTAATGTTGAACGTTTGTCCAATGTGTCGTCATATTATTTACGTAAAGGGTTTGTTCTCCGTTTCGTTCGTTACGCAAGGCTACAAACCGTTCAAATTATTGGAACATTTAAAGCACAAACGTACTGCAAGTGCTCTAGAACGTATTGCAATGTTGTTTTTTATTATGTCATCGACAGTTTACAATACTTGTAATAATTTATGATAGTGCCTTAAAATTGCACCAGATTCAAATCTTACCTAAGGCGGGTTGACTTGCACGCACTTTGCTATTCTCCTCCGAATATCGGTACTAAAATATCCTTCATACTTAAAGATATACTATCAGAATGTGTGATTTACAAAACCTATAATTTTTCAATGTTTCGCTACAGAAAAGTCCACAGTTGCTCGTTATCAATTACCAGAAGAAGAAACGTTCACTGGTAGAAAAGATAAAATAAACATTATCTGACAATTAACCAGTAAATCTGAAAAAATTCAGATTACGCATATGATCATTCCAACAGATAAAATATACGAGTACAATAAAAGGAGATAGATTAACACACACGAAATACACAGTATGTTCATTGGTATGTGCTATTGTTACGAGAGCAGCCTATAGTCCTAGCTACCGGTCGGCGGTCACCACGCTTTGGTTAAATTTTTTTCCCCTTAAATCTACGGAAGTCATTTTAAACTTTTCACCTTTCATCGGGCCTTTTTTTCATGAACCAGACGAATTAAAATTCTTGACTTTTACAGAACAAGTCCAAATTCTTGTTATGATTATACGTCGATAATGATAGACTGAAAATGTTAAAGGTTATCAATTTATCAAGCATTTACGTCCAAAATTACTTATTCGCCGTCGACTGAAATATGGGTATCCGCGAGGTGACCATTTTAATCAGTCTAATTAGACTTTCATTTTAATAACTGTGAGTTAAACACGTGCCACATTCTTCTTTCTCTCTGAACTGATGACTTCCACGATCCAATTATGGCATTAGTCTGCTTTAATTTGTTACTATCCATTCTTCATTCCATTCATTCGTTACAGTGAACTTTCTTTAACCATAATGGCACAATTAACGGGTTTCAAGTTTAGTTTTCAAAATTATTGCAGACTTGTCTGTTTTAATTTCCTTTAATGTTTACATGATCCAGGAGCTATTATGGTTTAACATTTATAACATTCATGCAACTTATGCAAGGAGAGTTAATCTCCAAGTCAGGGAACTTTTGGGCAACCACTTTTCAGTGATTTTGTGGCAAATCTAGAACTACCAAAGTTACAAACTTATGCAAAGGCATATCGCTGATGACGTTAAAAGAAAAGAAGATTGCAGGTAGCTCTGCTGTAAAAAAGAAAAAAAGAAAAAAAAGTAGCCATATTAGGTGGAGAACTAAGCCTAGAGGAATTGCAACAAATCCAGCACCAAGTAAGAGAACTGGAACCATCTGCTTATATTACATAGCGTGGGTCTTTTGTTTCGCATCTGAATGAGTACACGTTCTAGTTCTATGCATCTTCCAAGGAAGAAGTTCTGTTGTTGGAGGGTGGATACATTTAAAGTTAAGATCTCAATGAGACGATTGGCACTCATGAGAATTATTAAAAATTCAATTTTTTTCATAGATTTTTCAGTTGGTACAGAATTGACTGGTAAGATCAACATATGTTGCCTCATACAATAACGTTAGAGTTGGGCTAAAAACACCAGTGGCAGAATCTTTTCAAGTTGTCAAACTGTTACTCAAAGCTTCCAAAAAATAGTATATAAGAAAATTTGACATCTATGATAAAAAAAATGCATCATGACAAAACCGACTTGTCTTGATTACTTTTCTTCATACAATCTCCTTAATTAAATATACACATATGATACATACACGTATATATATACTATATACTAAATATGTGTTCTAAAATTAATGAAGGAATGGCTCAACTTAAATTCGATGATTCACAAAATGAAAGCACTCTTCAAACACGCGAACTGCGATAAAAACACTGATTCCTTCGGACTGAAGTAGAGTTAAAATCTGTTTTTTTTTTTTTTTTTTTTTTTTTAGAGAGAGATTTAATAATCTCTCTCTCTCTCTCTCTCTCTCTCTCTCTCTCTCTCTCTCTCTCTCTCTCTCTCTCTCCATTTGTATTCTACATCTTTGATTAGAAATTAATTAACTTTTAGATAAGTTTGTGATACGTCTTATGGTCAGGGTTCCAACTTATAAAACAAGCTAATAAACAATAAATCACAACGATAGAGTGCAACTTCACTGCGCCTCACTATAAATTTATCTTTTTTCCTGCTGAAATCTCCTCAGTGTTACGTCCAGTCTACTGCTTACCTTAACATTTTGTTTTATAGGTAAAAACCCCAACATTTCTCATGTTCCTATGAATGTGAGGTGTAATAGTACAACGACATCTTATCAACAATATTACTCTTGACAATATCATTCACTCTTGTCCTTCAGAGGAGGAGAGTATAGAATATCCCCGAAGAATTCTCGTTTAAAGGAAGACTCTTATAAGACTTTTATTGAAGTGAGAAACCTAACTTCAAAAAAATGCATTGACGCAGTGTTAGCCATATTCTGTTCTTTTGAAGCTTCTAACAACACACCATATGAAAGAAATCGTTTCAAAAACTAACCAGCATACAAAAGAAATCGTTTGAATACCAGACAACAATGCAAGAGGCTATTTTTAAATGCTATCCAGCACAGCGCGTCAAATGGGACCGAATCACATTTGAGAACTAGTCTGAACATGACATAGGTAACACGATGAACCGCATTCAACGGCGGGGGACTAAAATCTGTTCAGCGTCTCTTTGGCGTTATCGGTTTGCTCTTGGCCTGCCACCTCGATGGCAGCGAGTTCGAATCTCTGGCATTCCATTGAGGCGTCAGAGATGTGTATTTCTGGTGATAGAAGTTCACTCTCGACGTGGTTCGGAAGTCACATAAAACCGTTGGTCTCGTTGCTGAATAACCAACCACTGGTTCCATGCAACGTAAAAACACCATACAAACTAAAATGTGCCTCACATGAACTGAAAATGAGCACTTACGTAAATGACAGCACTACTTTTCCACATCAACAAAAGACAGAATTACGTTTTCACATTAATAAAAGACAGAATTACATCTTCTCATCAACAAAAGACAGAATTACTTTTTTACTTTTTCACATTAACAAAGGACACAATTACTTTTTCACATCAAGTATAGTACTACATAATTTAGCTGAAGAGACTTTGCTTTAAGCGAAAAAATTTAATTTTTTCACCTTGGGAGATGATGTGGAACAAGGCGCAAGATTCGAAATGAAAGTCATGTCTTGATTTATTCGAAAAAGAAATACTACACCAAACCTCTTGTTGAAATGCCCGATGCTTTTGCTCGCCATACCGAAGCAGAATGAAGACGGACAAGGGCCAAAACATTTGCTCGGTTTTTGTGGACGCGAAAGACGTCATTTTCTACTTGCTCTTAATCTAATACTTCGTCTCTACAGATAGTTCAAAAGCATTTGTCGCGAAACTCGTGGAAGACGCGTCAAATGTCATTGCTTTGTTTGTGTTTATGGCCTCGAGCTTTGTACAGCAACAGCGACTATTGTGTGCGACTCTGTTCGTAGACAGACGCATGCACATGCTCGTCAGTCGTGTATATATGTGTATGTATATATCTATGTATGTATACATATCTATAATATATATAATATATAATTATATATATAGATATATATCTGAATATATTATAATTATTATATTAACTATATATATATCTATATATAGAGATAGATATACTATATAATAAAAGGAGCCCATAAAAACACCAAAATACAGAGAGAGAAATATTATATTACAAGACCAGAGGCACACCCAACAATAAAATTTAAATTAAAATTCCAAACCTGGACAGGATTAAGACGGTGACCCAGACCATCGGGAAATCTAACCCTTTTGCATTTACTTACCCTAATACCTTAGCCAAGTCCCCGATTAACGTCCAACAAAAGACATCCCCCAAGGACACAGGCGTTTACGAAATCCCATGCCTGGACTGTGACCAATCTTACATCGGATTCACAGGAAAATCACTTCCCCAGAGATTAATACAGCACAAATGGTCAATTAGGTATGGACAACAGAACTCAGCCATTTTCAACCATATAAATTAACATAACCATAGTATAAGCTGGAATTTGTCACGTATAATTTATAGCAGCAACTGCCGGTACAAGAGTCAAATGATGGAATCGGCCCTGATCAAAGAGAGGCAGGTAATGAATATCTCAAAGGGAGCATGGGACTCAAATATCGTCGACCAGGTTTTCATTCAACCGACTCTCAAGAAGATTAAAGGAAGATTATCAGTGGGAGTGACCTAAATTGGCTTACCTGTGGATGGACCTCTTGGTATAAATACCACCTTTTCTGTAACTTTTCTCATTCATCTACCTGAAGAGGGAGACAGTAGTCTCTAAAATCTAGAATTTTTTCTCCGTATTTTGGTGTTTTTAAGGGCTCCTTTTATTAGATGGAATTCTGTTATAACAGAACATTTTACCAGTCATATATATATATAAATATATATATATATATATATATATATATATATATATATATATATATTTATATATACACACACATATATATATATATATATATATATATATATATATATATATATATATATATATATATATACATGCTCTTTCCCTCCCTTTTGGAGGGGTTGGCGCCATTAGGGCAGAGATTTTTGGTTCCCAGTAAGTCTTGAGTGATAGCAGTGCTTGTTAAATAGTTTTTTTTTTTTTTTGTATCCCCAAACGTCGATTTTATCAGACTTCATTTCCTCCAAATTTGTTACTTAACCATTATTGTGAATTTTTTTTAGGCAACCGATTTAGGAATGATGCACTTTCCACACCAATTTCTTCAAATGAATGATCAGTGAGGAGGCGGCAGAATTTTCCTGAGGATCACTTCCACATTTGTGTCCTCCGACTTACTTAACCTCTCCTACTCTTGCGTCACTGAGTTCTGCCTCTCCCATCTTCCATATTCAACAACTCTTCAAAATACTCCCGCCATAGACCTAAGGTTTCGCTCAATTTAGACAGCATCTCTCCAATTGCATCCTTTATTTTCAGTTCTATTTGCCCATCCGTATTCCCCACTTCATTTTCTTTCTATAGACAAACTCTTCATTTGTCCTAAAGTTCTTGGGCATATTCCCCCTCTATTTTCATTACTGAACTTATTTTTGTTTGTATTTTTTTTTAAATTCTTTTATTGGCCTTCCTGTACGCCCGAACTTTACCTCTCCTGCCAGGTAATTGCACCTCAAGTGTTTCTCTATTAACCTTTCAGTTCCTTATCCCACCGCCTTTTGTTCTTCTTTGATCCTCCCCATAGACCCCTTAAATAGGGGTCTATGATCCTCCTACTCCCTTATATAAAAAATAAAAAAAACACGCTCTCCATTTACTCTTTCCACCTATTTGTCTTGAGCTATTTTTTCATTCTTTTCCTCAATATATGCGCGTTTAATTTTCTTCTCATCAATCTCACTTGTCTTAATTACATTTAAAGGACAAATTTCAAACCACTTTCTTTCCAACTTGAACTTCTCTTTACCTTGACTTTAGGTTTATTCAAATAATGATCAGATATGCCTCCAGGCACCTCTCTCCTCACCTTGGCATCTAACCTAACAAACTTGTTCTCCAGTCTATTCTGCACTCACACCATATAATATCACATACTGTTTTCCTCGACATTTCCTCTTTCTCAAATATATTTATGAAACCAAGTTTTCTAAAAATTAGACCTCTGTCCACACATATTTCCAGAAGACTCTTCCCATTCTCATTTATTCCAAGTATTTCTTTATTACCAACTTTTGCATTTGAACTGCCTAAGACGTACATCCTTCAATATTCTTCAAACCCAGCCAGGCATAAGCTCACGCTTTCAAAAACAATTTCAAGCTCATCTGTTTCCATTCTAGACCAAATACACTCACTATTACAACTAAGTTCTACTACTACAATCAATCTTACCATTACAATCCTTGAATACCACATCCGCGTCATGTAATAAGGCATTTTACATTACAGTGGTGGCCTCAGAGAAGAGCAATACCATATTTGGTCCCACGTTCATCTTGTAACTACTCAATCATATAATTTAAAAAAAGGATCGCAAGTCTTGCATTGACCTAACACCCAGCCAATACACACTGCATCACGACAGCCATCTTGTATGCACTCGTACATTTTCTGGATATTAGGTCTTCAACGTAACCAGCACTTCCTCCATCTTCCTCCACTTTTCCTTCCTAGGACTTCTGAATTGTACAACACTTTTACTAAACTACTGTCTTCCATTTTCTCCATACTTCTAATCATTTGGATCCGGACTAGCATTTTTTTTGCCACGTTATATCCATATTTTCTCATTCTTTAGCTCCTTAAGCCATATAAAATACAGAAACATGTCACCTCGATAGCATCAACTATTTTTTCTCATGGATATTCAACATCTGCATTTCATATTTAGCATCATTCTTCTGTGAATGATGCTAAATGGCTCAACCCGATGAATGTAATTATATAGAAAATGGGTGTTTCGTCATAATGTAATTTTTTCTTATTATTACCATTAAGGCTTCATCAACTTAACGAATCCACGCATATTTTCTTTCAATCTGCATTTCTCTTGCCACAATGTGTAATCAGTGTCTGTCAACCCAACTTATCCCAATTTCACTTTCAGAAATTCTGCAACCTCAGGTCTTTGTGGATGGACTGACACAATATGTTGATGCTGAGTCTGGCTTTGAGGTTGAGATATGCCAGCAACATGGAATGGCAAGGGCTCCCTCGGTTGCTTTGAAGGTGTACTGATGGGCAGGTGATGTCTTGGCGTTTGCTGATGACATCATAGTGGGGTGCCATCATCTGGGTAATGTTCAGCAGGAATCTGTGTAGTAATTTATATTCTAGATAATTTTTACAGTACTTTTATGGTGGTGGGGGTCATGTATTTTGCGACAGCTGATACATTGCAGTGTAGAGGTTCTACACTGTTTTCTAATACAAGATGACTCAGTAACTCAATGAAGGATGTTCTGATGATATGTGTGTGTGTGTAGGGACACATGACTAGTCTGTAGTCTTAAATGGATACTACTTTTGTGTATTGTTGGTGTTCTAAGTTTAGGAGAAATATATGTCATCAGTGTAGCATACACAGAAGTGGAGGTCTCCAAGGCTATTGTCCATCAGTCTCTGGAACGTAGTTCCTAACTCACAGAGGCTTAGTGTTGAGTAGTTGAAGGTATATGTCCTCAGTCTCTGAAACGTAGTTACTAACTCACAGAGGTTTAGTGTTGAGTAGTTTAAGGTATATGTCCTCAGTCTCTGGAACGTAGTTACTAACTCACAGAGGCTTAGTGTTGAGTAGCTGTCGGTATATGTACTCAGTCTCTGAAACGTAGTTACTACCTCACAGAGGCTTAGTGTTGAATAGTTGCAGGTATATGTCCTCAGTCTCTGGAACGTAGTTACTAACTCACAGAGGCTGGGAAAAGCAGCGTCGATGCTAGTTAGATGGTGCGGCAAATCTTCCGTGTGAGGTTGACCTTCTGTGGGTTCTCCCATCAGCATCAATATCTGGCAGTGTAAGAAGATCAAGGGCTCAAGGATTCCTCTGGTATAAGCAGACAGTAGCAAGGCGAATTCTGTGATGAGGCACTGAAGGACTTCTTTGTGATTTTCTCCCGTTGCGCACCTAGCCCGCATGCAATGTGGGAGAAGAAGGAGTCTGTGAGTGCTTCGCGAACTCGGTCTTCTTTTCTGCTGAACTCAAATTGTTTCTCAGGAATAATTATATCTCCCTTCTCCAAAGCCAGACAGATGGCTCATTCACCAACAAGGTTTACTATATTTATGTCTGAGACTCCATCCGACAGCGTCTTGTAGTATGCTTTAACTTTCACATGATTATTTCTTAGCAGTAGATTCGACCATATTTACTTTGTTAGTCACCAGGGTTTGGTGCAAGAACCAAGTTTTGTAACAATATCTTTAATGCTTTCATGAAAGAGCTAGCCAGAATAAATGCACCGTATCTAGGTTTTGTTTCATTAAGCATGGCAGTATTTAGTCCGTCGGTCATCGGGGATTAAGTGCCAGCGCCATGTTTTGTATACTGAATGGAGGACAACTGAGAGGAATTAGGCAATGAATGTATAGCCAATTAGTGGCTGGTGGTTGTTGGGAAGGGGGAGGACGAGAACCCTGCTGTCCACCTGATCACTCGAAGAGGTCAGCAGAGGAAAGGTAAAGTCATACACAAGATGCTCAGGACACAATAGTCCATTGTCAAGATTTGATCAGCTTATGATACAGAATGTGAATGGAAATGTGCCAACAACAGTAAGCCCGGTGATGACCTAGGTCAGGGAAGTCGGGTGATACCAGTGACTCGCTCGCGTGTGGCAGAAAGGGTTCTCCGCGACTGGCTGCCAAAGTTCCTGGTTAAACCAGGGTTCAGTTTCAGTAGAGAAGCGCAGGGCTTAAATTGTGGAAGCTTTCTGCATAGGGGTCAATCGAAGTTCAGCAATTAAAGTATGGATGTTAGCGTGAATTACCACTGTGTTGATTTTTCTCTGGGTACTACGAAATAGGGGAATGTCATACATACATACATACATACATACTACATACATACATACATACACACACACACACACACACACAAATATATATATATATATACACACACACACACACACACATATATTATATATATATATATATATATATACACACACATACACACACACACACACACATATATATATATATATATATATATATATATATATATATATATATATATATTATGTGCGCGAGCGCGTGTGTTCGTAATTGTATATACTATATAAAGGTAGGTATGAATGAACATCCTTTAACCTCATTTATAAATCACCCATTCAACTAAGCGCATTCCTCTCTCTCTCTCTCTCTCTCTTGTAACATGCAAACTGCAAACATTGTATAAATGATTTCACAACGCAATAAAATCGTAACAGACTATTATCAAAACAATGTTCAGTAACCTCTAAATACTTTTGAATACTAACGAAAATACTTGCAACTTTATCTTTAGTATTGACCGTCTACAGAATGCACCTATGACTTTTGAGAGCATTTCGCTGTTCAATTTTCAGGTCGGACGAAATATTTACATACGAAACCTCCAGATCTTTCCAGATACTTCCACAAAAGTAAACAAACCAAGAAGACAAGACAACGCAGGCATTGTTACATTCACCGAAGTTTTAATGGCATCAGACCCACATTACATAAAACTATGAATAATAATGAGAAAAATAAGTCTGACCTTCCTCCTTTCTGGGATGAGCAAGCAAAGCAGGGCATTCAAGAAGGCGGAGGAATGGTCACCATTGGATCATTTTGGCACTAAGAATCAGAGAAGCGCCTTCCCCCCCCTCCCCGTCCCGCCAGCCCCCTAACAAGTGCCCGGACCTTGAAAGCGCCCCACACGGTGACTACGACCCTTCCCTCTTGGCCTGTGTTAGATCCGAACTCCCTCTAGTCCCCTTTCTGTTTCAGTATGCGATTGGGTAGAGTGGGACGAAGACTCGACCGCACGCGCTGGGTATGGGCACGAACACCACCTAACACCCGGACAATACTAAGCGCAAGATGCTCGTCTTCTTCGTTTAGGAACAGTGACTAAGGCGCGAACAGGCTGGAAGGTGGTGCATTCCTCTTTCTCGGTGCGTTTGACGGTAAATCCCTTTTCACTTTTACTCTGCCGTTTTCTACGGGCAAACTGAAAAAAACAGTCTTTGTTCATCAAATGTGACAGTAATGGTTGTTATCAGCTCTATCTAAATCCACTAGAGCCTTCTGGTATTTTATGAATCTCCTGTAAAGGATATTTATATAGTCTTGTGATATTTCGCCCACAACGGATTCGTATTCAAAACAGAAACCTAAGTAGATATGAATCGTCAATGATGAATAGTATTCTCCATTGCCTCCGATGAGTCAGTTGTCGAAGGAATTTCTGTGTTCACAGATAAAGGAACAAGGGCCTGATAAGGGCGGAAGATTAGTGCTTGGCCTATGTTTATGAGTGCGTACTGAACATCCTCACAAATATGTGATATTCATCCAAGAATGTGTCGTGCTACCTTCTCATATAAGTGGGCGAATACCTATGTGAGCTATTATGGAGTTTTCGCGGTTTTAATCCCGACATGATCCAGTCTTGAACCTCGGGATTACAATTAACAACGACCAAGCTCTTAACAATCTACAGTCGGAGATTTACACACACACACACACACACACACACACACACATGTTTTAATTGTATTCCACATGGGAAAATGAAAAAAGTCTTTCCTTAATAAACGCTCCAAGAAGAGGTGCATTAGAGAACGAAACTGTTGGGCATTTCCGAGGAAAACTTTTTTTTCATTTTCCTTTGTGGAATACAATTGAATTTACATATCTTCGTGCCTAAGAAGATTACCTGTACACACACAAACACACACACACACAATATATATATATTAGGTCACCTTCATATTCCTTTACTCTCCAGCCTATATATATATATATATAAATTAAATTAGAATATCTATTATATACATATATATATATATTAGGCATATATTTTAACGGCTGCAGCTTTCGTGATTTTCTTTCAGTGCCACTCAAGAAAAATGTCCGAGGTGTAAACCATCCGATTATGCAAAATGCGTTTGATCTGTGCTCGAACGATGCACAGACAATGAACAATCAATTAACCCTGTGAGACTCAAGCGCAATGTATGTTTTCTATCTCTCTCTCTCTCTCTCTCTCTCTCTCTCTCTCTCTCTCTCTCTCTCTCTCATACATACATATAGTGTTAATAAACAATAATTGTAATTAGAACTTGCAATGACATTTATACTGCGAATAATGGAGGGCTGCCTGGATGAAAAAAAAATGCAAGAAGGCAACGAGAATGCTAACAGAATATGAAGGGAGACACACAATAAAATCAAGCTGTCGGTTAACAAGTAGAAGTGCCTATAGAAGAGACTCATTATCCATTTATAAACCGACATTCCTCGAGTGTTTCGTCCTGTTTCGCGGAACCTTTCTTTGAAGAAGAAGAAGAAGA
Source organism: Macrobrachium nipponense (assembly GCF_015104395.2). Lineage (NCBI taxonomy): Eukaryota > Metazoa > Arthropoda > Malacostraca > Decapoda > Palaemonidae > Macrobrachium > Macrobrachium nipponense. The sequence goes on along the minus strand of NC_087212.1, from coordinate 28,542,084 downwards.
AGAAGAAGAAGAAGATGGAGAAACCCTTCATTCAGGGAAAACGATAACACTGGCAGATTGAAGGAATCTCCCGGCTGAGAGAGGTTATTATTCATCCGTTAGGTATTGGCGCGTTCATTTAATTAACCCAATTACGCCATACCTTCAGCGCCAGTGAATCATACCTCATTTAGACGTATTTTCATGCTTTCTTTAGAAAGTGTGGTTGTTTTATGTCTAAATCGTTCTGATTATCTTTTATATATTTGTCGATTTTTATTATCTTCATTGCCAATTATCATCAATGTTCTACATCTCTTCTTTTGTAATTGGTTTTTATCTTTTCACATTCTCTCACTCTATTCTCTTAAAAGGTTCCCTTGGATGTAGTATGCTGCTCTCTTGTGAATAATAATAATGGAGAAACAAATCCACAGTTATGTATATGTGCATATATTTAAATATAAATCTGTACAGAAAGCGTTCGAGAAACTGTTCGATTCCACTTTTCAATCTCAGATTGAACAGGTGAATCGAACAGCTTTCCAACAGCTCTCTGTATAGATTTATCTTTAAATATATGTAGTACGTACACGTAACTATGCTGCTTTGAGTATTCTTAATAATAATAATAATAATAATAATAATAATAATAATAATAATAATAATAATAATAATAATAATAATAATACGTTTATACTGCTGTGGCTCTTACGACCACAGGAAAAAAGTGGGATATAAATTTCTGTTTGTGAATTATTGATAGCAATGTTAACGACGAATGGCCAGCCTACATTAATTCTAAGTCTTTTTAAATAGTGGCTCTCCTCTCAAAGCCCAGCTCTATATAAGAAAAATTAAATTGACCAAAGAGCGATTTTTAAGCAAACTGATGAGGATAAGTCTAGCTTACGAGACGTAAACATCAACCCGAAGTGAAACCGACTAAAAGCAACGATCCGGTTCGCAAAATTTTTTAACTAAAAAGAAGAAAAAGAAAAGAGAGAGAGAGAGAGAGAGAGAGAGAGAGAGAGAGAGAGAGAGAGAGAGAGAGAGAGAGAGAGAGCGAGCCTGGGTTCTTTATATAATTCTCGCGTCCCCTAAAGAATGTTGGGGGCCAAACAACACGACTGTCGAAAACAATTCGTGATATAACGGGAAAGAAACTTTAAATTTCGCCAAGACTTTATGAGATGAAAACAAGAGGTTAAAGCTGTTTTCCACGCACACAAAATTTTCCTTTTACTGGTATAAAGAAAGGAATTCGATTTTTTGCAAAGCAAATTGGATAAATATATTACCAGCGAAACAGTCAAATGTGCATGTACATAAGCGATTCAGTTTAGTAGACTGAGTGGTACCACGTACACTCAAGACGAGTATTCAGTCTATGACATTTTGAGCATGTTACACACACACACACACACACACACACACACAAACACATGAACTTTTTTTCTTTTTTTTATAGAAAAATCCATTGAGCCCCTGCTGACCTAAATACTATATCAAGAAATAAGAGGTGGATAGTCGCCAAGGTAAAAAAAGTTACAGGACTAGCAACCACTTCCCAAAAATGCTTGCTAAGGACAGGAGGGTTAAACAGCCCTCATTTATTCAAGAGATCCCCTTTTATAAGAAAAGGTATTTGGTGGACACACATACACACACGCACACAGACACATATATATAGATATAATTTTTACACGATCACAAGTAACACATAAAGATTGTATATCAAAAGCCTGCAGGGAAAAATGGAAAGCAGCTTTTATATTGTACCCTCATCAGGGTACAATATAAAAGCATGAAAAACAACTTCGAAATAGCAAAGGTAAACATCACAACGAAAAAAATGTAAAATATGGAAAAACCAAACAGCCCAGTCAAGAAGCAAATGGTCCACAGCCTAGAATTACAATTTAAAGATAAATACTACAAACAGAAATGAAACTACCAAGCAGTCAATTACATAGTTACGAAGTTGTCAACAATACATTTCGTAAGCCAGGTATCTAGTTTATATATATATATATATATATATATATATATATATATATATATATATATATATATATATAATATATATATATATATCTTACAAACTTTTTTTGGACCTTGTCATCCCCAAAGATCGAATCGTTTCCTGTCAAACGTAACGACTGACTGCATCGGAAATGGCTCTTAAGATCAACATAGTGACATTTAATAACGAGATAATATGTGGACTCAAAAGTAGCAGCAATCTTGCCAGTGACTGAGGCGAAGCTTTGATACTTCTCAGTTCGCTTGGTATTTCTCTCCTCTCTCTCTCTCTCTCTCTCTCCTCCTCCTCTCCCCCTCTCCCCCCCCCCTCCTGCTCCCCTCCTCCTCCTCTCTCCTCTCCTCCCTCCTCTCTCTCCTCTCTCTCTATCTCTCTCTCTCTCTCGCCTCTCTCTCTCTCTCTCAGTCTTTATTTATCTCATACTTGTATTGGATATACACATTTAACATTCTCCGTTAAAATGCTTTCATAAATCTTATGCATTTCCTTGCGTCTTCACGCTGCTTACCCTTAATTTAGTGTTCCTGAGAATGTGCTTAAAATAAAGAAGAAGAAAAAAACACTACCACCAAATTACGTCCTTCAACAAAATTCTCGTCCGCAAAGTGAGTAATGGTACTACTCGGGAAATATTGCCAGCAGAAGGATGACTCAAGCCTCTGTCTACGAAAGCAAGAATGATTGAATAAACCAATGGCTGGAAATAAATCTGGCATCATAACTTCAAGATCAGAATGAGTATACTTTCATTACTATAATAGTAATAGCTATAATTGATAACAGTAATGATAGTCGGGCCATGTGGATTTACCGTCAAGTCTTGACGGATTAAATGGTAAAGTTTCAGCACGAGAGTCTGGGTAGCCTACAAGTTAGCATCCTAGCAAGAAATGTAAACGGACAGGTCTGCAGGTGCAGTGCTGCACTTCTTCCAAACAAACGAGAGACTTCGGACCTGTGATAATGCTATAGTGGTCAGTTCTCGCGAATATACCTAGACCGTGCTCACGGTATCACTCTAAAACGGCTACACGGAGACACTAATTTGCCAACATGCGATTGATGGAATTCTCTAAAACCACGATTCTCAAGTTATTACCTTGAAATAACAGTTGCACGCAGATATTTCTAAGGGATGATTGATGGCGGGATTTTCTCTAAAAATTATTTTTCGTTATTAGCTTATTGCAATGCAATGGCAACTTACAGACTCGAAATTTTCAAGGCACTTGTGTGACAGCACAATGAAAGACTAAGTCATTATTACTGACATTATCCAAAGTACATTACTGCTCAGAAGTGGATGATACACTGGAGTCGGTGGACTCTGCTCTAGCAAATGCGGCATTTCAGTAACTGCCTGGGAATATATATAAATAATTGGACCAATAACAAATTTCACGTGAAATCCAATTTCTATACCAAAAATGAATCTTGAGGTGACAAGTCTTCCACATATTTGAAGTTTGGTGGTTCTGAAGCTCCAGGATTAGATTGGCACAATCTGATCTAGTTGTAATGCAGTTTGACCACAAGAAGTTGGGAAAGGTATTTTCTTGACAAAATTTTACACTTCTGAACAAAATGTATTTCACAATGAATTTCAATCGAGGCATTATGAACCTAACTCGCAAGTTTAGCAAAAAGGTGTTATTAACTAAAGTTGACGACATTCTGGCCTATAATTCATAGATATTGGTTAGCCAGTCCCACAGATATCCGAAGCTCCGTTCTATGTAATTTTATGTAATACTGATATGAGAATTTTGACTTATTAACACCATGGTAGGAGGGGCATTCTGATAGGCTTTTGTTCGTAATGTTTGCAAGCGTCCCTAGAAAACGTTGAAGTGTTGCACACTTGCAATCTTGATGTACCGACTGCAGTGGTAACAGGTGTGGTAACAGACAATGAGACCCAGGACTGACGTATTTTCACAGAGGGTCTTTTCGTGCGCAAAGCGACCAAGGAATGGGCGATACATCATCAGTCAAAATGCACGAGATTTGAAGCTACCGGGCAGCCAACTTTAATATCCGTAATGTTACGTTCAGAATTAATATATAGATTTCTGGCTATCGACTGTCTTTCCACAAAAATGAAGTTCGATGGTACAAAAGTCCCCTAGAAATTTCTTCAGAGCAAGACTTCTATATTCTTATAGCATAAGTGTTAACAGCAAAAGGTTTGCGGTGGCAAAACTTGCCCAAAAAATTTGAAGTTTTACTTTCACCTTTATTTTCGTTTATATGTTGTTAAATTATATTATTAACACGCACTTACAGCTGGTGGTGTTAAATAGTACTAACCTCCCCTCAAGAAACTTATGGACTAAATGAAGTAATAAGTACTAGTATTAGTTGTGGTGACATCGGACTAAATTAAAGTAATAAGTAGTGGTATTGGTAGTAGTCACATCATACGTTTAATAAAGACGTTTTATCAGCCACAGATATGCTGCTTCATAAAATTCTGGTACCGAATAAAAGACGAATACGCAAACACTAACTAATGTACCGAATAAGCAACGGATGACTCTTCCCGTGAGAAAATGAAGATAAAAATAAACAATAAGATAGCTGAGGCTTCCGCAAGCGCTGCCAAAGACATAAATCTCCCGCCGTGAAAACATTTCGACGACAACTTTTATTTCCATTTTTTTCCTCCGATGTTTTGGATGAAAACAAATTAGGTTCTGTGCGTCTCTTCATATCAGACTGACTGTTCTTATTGAGGGCGACAGAGATGTTTTCTTGTGGCCTGTCTGTTTCAGAGGAAAAAATCTTCCCTATGTCCGTTTCAATCTCTATATAAACACGTGCAGATGAAATGTAATTGAAAATATCGTTTCCTCTCCATACGTTCAGCTTATTTTATACATATCCATATATATATATATATATATATATATATATATATTATATATAATATATATATATATATATATGTACATATATTAAATTAAATAAATGTTTATGTATATTTATAACTACATTTATGTATATATATACATACTTAAATATATTTGCTACTTGGGCACATTTTCTCTCATATGCAATTCCTAATGAAGTCAAAGGCATCATCTGCAGAGACTATCCTTTTATCTAGACTTTGAATCAGTCTGTATCTCTTTTTTTCCTGTGCAGCTTGCCTGAAGAGAAGAAGAAGTATAGTAGACTGACCCAAAGCCTAGATTAAAAAAGATACTCTGCAAATAATGCCACTGACTTCATATATATATATATATATATATATATATATATATATATATATATATATATATATATACATATATAAATAAGGGGCTTTCTTTTCACATACAGTATGCCGGGCCGGGATGCCCATTCGTAAATGACAACAGACATTTTCCCTTGCAACCTACCATTATACCCCGACACTTGCTTCTTCACCATGGCTCCAAAGCCCCTCAGTGGTGTGGTCGGTATGGTCTTGGCCTGCCACCTCGGTGGCCGCGAGTTCGATGCTCGGGCATTTCATTGGGGAGTGAGAGATGTGTATTTCTGGTGATAGAAGTTCGATCTCGACGTGGTTCTGAAGTCACGTAAAGCCGTTGGTCCCGTTGCTGAATAACCACTGGTTCCGTGCAACGTAAAAACCAAGGTCTAAAAAATATTCTTTAGAATACGTATTCTTTAGAGTATTCTTTAGACCTTGGTAAAAATATCATACAAACAAACAAACGAATCCAAAAGAAGCCCTTCCAGGCAAAGGCCACTACAATGCTTTCCAATTTAGGCAAATTAAGCAATGCAGTCCTCACAGAGCACGACAACATAGCGGTGCATTCAAGAAACGAGGCAGTAAAGGATCGCTGGAGATGTTTGCTCGTCTACATTCGGCCACCGAGGACCTTTCCATTAAGAGTCTGTATATACAGCATAACATCTTTCCTGGTTCATGTTAACACAAATCTACGTGCGTGCATCAACATGCGAACACAAACACCCTTTTACACACACGAATATATATATATATATATATATATATATATATATATATATATATATATATATATATATATTGCTTCACATAGACGTCATTTGTACAAATAAACTCAAACATGACTCTCTCTCTTTATCTCTTTATATAATATATATATATATATCTATATATATATATATATATATATATAATATTAATTATTATATATATATATATATGAACGTAGTTTCGTATCGTACTTTCTCTCCGAGGCTTCTTCCTGTGAAAAAGAAGCCAAAATTCCAGATATCCAAAGCATAATATATACTTCCCTGTTACCATCTAGACACCAAGTTGAATTTGATTCAGGTTGCCGTTTCGTGCAGTGACTTGACGCTCCTTCCATGTTGTGACCACACAGGCTCTGTGTATTGTCTCTTATTCAAGATAAATTGATAAATCATCAAATTAATCAACGGTAATTGATATCAAAGACGAAGGGTTGCATGAAGGTGTAAAAGAATTGTACGCCACAGCCCATATCATGTGTAATTTTGGGCTAAATGAGGATGAAAAGAAGTACGCAAATTAACAGAACGATAATGGGTTTTATCTGAATTTGTAATTATGACACACACAATATATATATATATATATATATATATATATATATATATATATATATATATATACTTGCAAATACTAAGAACGCTAAAATCGTAGATGGACTTACATGAGCAAAAATGCATTGTGTGTGTGAGAGAGAGAGAGAGAGAGAGAGAGAGAGAGAGAGAGAGAGAGAGAGAGAGAGAGAGAGAGAGAGAATCCCTCAGGATGCAATCAAATCAAAACTAACGATCGTCACGACGACCCCACCTGAGAATGAAGGGGCAGCAGCGTCTGCCAGCGTTTATTAACTTCGATAATCTCTGAAGAAGGATTCGACTCGACTCGTCTGGTACATCTTGGCCCTTTGAGGGACTACGCGTGATAAGGCAGTTGCCAACGCGTAAACAAGCTTAGATCTAACACATGTGTTTAGAGGGAATTTCCTCCCCTGGTGGGCAAAGGGGGTTAAGATGATAATCGCAGACCAGGAATGATTTCAGAGAATCATTTCCGAAGTTGATGTTACGAGAGCGAAGTCACTGAAATGAGTACTATGCCTTATTGAAAGAAGGGTAACATTTAACTACAATTGAAATTTACCCTTAAAATGAATTTTACATATAGAATAATTTAAAAAGCATAAATAAGTACGTAGAATGATATAAGCAAAAGACTGTAGGATGCAAAACACTGACGGATGTACTGACAAAGTTCTTAAGCTCTTAAGCACCAGGAACCTCAAGTAAAATAGTGAATGGAATATAAATCTTGTTCACACTTGGAATAACGTACACAAATCAAAGAATGCTTTACCACTTCACAAAAGAAGTAGGTATTTCCCCCTAACCCCCATCCCCGTCTCTCTCTCTCTCTCTCTCTCTCTCAATTAAAGTCTTTCTTCCCCAAGCGTTGCCATCCACGTGTCTTAAAATCCGAGCCCGATGCTGCTTGCTGTCTTTGTATTTGTGTTATCGAGGGAAAATCCCGGACGGAGGCTGGTATTTACAAGGAATTTAGAGCAAACGCTATTTATTCACAAGTCCCGCGTTGTTCTCAGAGGAATTTAAACTGCTTTCAGTAGCAATGAACAACACCCAGATGATGCATTTGACCAATCAATTACAGCATCGTTTACAATAAACTGTGTCGTCTATTATCTGCTACAGATTTCTTCTGTTGGATATTCGTTTGTGCTTTAACGTTTGCGAAAACTGGATGACAACATAAGGACGAGATGGCTTACGTAATTGAAAGGGGGAACAGGTGTGACAAGTTTTGGCTGATTTTAAATTACCACAATCAGGCGCCAACGATCTTGAATTTATCTTCTAGGAAGATAGACCTCTTAAAACACACGCTCTGTATGTGTGTGTGTGTGTGTGTGTAAATGTCCTACAAATCTAAATCAATAGCAATGAAAATTGTCCGTTGTAATCTCCATTACCCGCCAAGCTCTGGCCACCGGCGCCAAAAATAATGTTGGTCCTGAACAACAACTACAGTTTTGGGGAGGAAAAAATACCCCTCTTGCGTGTTAGCCTATAATCGCTGCCAGAATTCAAACTTAGCACTACACTGGTGCTAATTGTAAGCGAAGTAACGACTTCAAACAAAGCAAAAACAAGAGAGAGAGAGGCAACTGGGAACAACGAACGCAAGCCAAAATTCAATGCAGGCCACGTCACCGCGAGTGTTTTATCAGTGATGATCTTATTTCGGATTTTCCTTTCCTTTCAGTCCTTTTCTCATATATATATATATATATATATAGTATATATATATATACTATATATAATATATATATAATAAAAGGAGCCCATAAAAACACCAAAATATAGAGAAAATACTATATTTCAGAGACTGCCGTCTCTCTCTTCAGGTAGATGAATGAGATAAGTTACAGAAAAGTGGGAGACACAGTCTCTGAAATATAGTATTTTCTCTCTATATTTTGGCGTTTTTATGGGCTCTTTTTATTAGATGGAATTCTGTTGTAAAAGAACATTTTTATACCATCATATATATATATGTATATATATATATATATATATATATATATATATATATATATATATGTATATGATAGCAGGTCGCTGATTATGATTTATGTCGTATAGCCACTTTTTATGCTCACAAGTTGTAGGCCACAAATGTTATATAATATCCAATTCACGACATCTCGGGAATAACTTATATACAAAGGAATTATAATTTTCTTGAGTGTGACAAAAAAGTGCATATATATACATATTATATGTATATTATGATTATGATTTTGCGTGTTTGTTTGTGTGCTTCTTAAAGCCTGTCCACACTAGGAAACTTTGTTTGGAAACCAAGTTTACAAACTGTTGTAAACAATTTTTAATGTATATTTGTTTCAAATCCAGAATGGAAAACATTGGTGTTTCTGTGTGTATATGTATATATACATATGTATAATGTTTGTATATGTTTATATATGTATGTGCATATATAAATACATACATATATATGAATATAATATACACTTACTATGGCACTTATACATATTTATATGTACATATACATATAAAAACCGGTATGCGCATATACATGTACATATATACATAGACATATTTACATATGTAGATGTGCATATGTATATATTTATAAGAACACATGTACTTATACATGTGTACATATGTATGCGTGTGTGTGTGTGTGTGTGACACGCTCCTTTTCCTCAAAACTTCTTTACCCATCTCTTTTTCTTTCCCTTATCTCTCTCTCCCCGAGCTCGTTAAAACTGCCAAGTAAAATACAGAGGCGACTGCATCAACAGGCATCCTGGCAACTGAGGTCTGGACACGAAACATTGTTTATAAACACTTTCCAAGCTGTTGGCAAACTGTTTCCAAACAATGTTTCCTAGTGTGGAACAAGATGTAAAAAGATATCCTCTTACATCTTGGTGTGGACAGACCTTCAAAGTGATCGGTGACATTATCGCCTACTCGCGAGAGGGCCCAAGTTCGACTCCTGGACGAAAAGGAAGCTGATACCTCACGTAACAAAACCAGGATTGGGAAGCCACCACCTGACTTCAGGAAGGAGACGCATTTGCGGAAATCAGGAACCAGAAATCAGTGGGTGGGTTCCGCCATCTAACTCAGCCAATGCGACTCCCCGAGCGGTAGAGGGCGCTTCTAATTGAAGCAATCATCCTGTTGATGGCAAGTGGCACCTGTTGACGATCGTGTACTCGACACGTGTGGGGGAGGAAACCTGTTTCACTTCGAGTCAATACTTTGATTCATTATGACGCCCTTGTATACGAAAGAGCTGAAGGAAACGGTATACATTAAAGATGATAAATCACACAAACATGTAACCCATTTGCTGACGTAGACGCTTTGATTACCACACGCGATCCTGTGTTTGCATGATTATATAATCTCTCTCTCTCTCTCTCTCTCTCTATATATATATATATATATATATATATATATATATATATATATATATATATATATATAGTATATAACGACTGACAAGTTTGGTAAATTACCTGGCGTCTGGTGATATATATATATATATATATATATATATATATATATATATATATATAATATAATGAGATAAATAATTCTGTCAAACTAAACTGCTAACAATGGAGTGAACAACACAACGTTATTTTTCAGAAGATGAAACCTATCCATATAGAACAAGCCACCAAAGGGGTCACTGAGTTGAAATTCAAGCTTCCAAAGAATATAGTGTTCAATAGGAAGTAATAAGAAGAGGTAAAGGGAAATACAGAAAGAAGAGATGCCTCTTATTAACGAAAGTAAATTAATAAATTGACGAATAGATAGATAAAAATGTATTAAAATGCAAGGATAATAATATTGGGGTAGTAATGTATTGCCCAAATTGCACGATTTCCTTAGGGAGACTGTTCCTCAGTCCCACGTGTGGCCTACACTGTGCTTTCTTCTGCAGGTCAGAAAGTCCTTGGAGAGAGAGATAGAGAGAGAGAGGTTTTGGGATTGTCTTCATGTTTGCTTATCTTTATGCCCTTAGACACTGCATTTCCATGAATTTAGTGGGTCATAATCACCGATAGGTTACTTGGTTATAAGCTCCGATAGTTTACGTGGTTATAAGCACCGATAGTTAACGTGGTTATAAACACCGATAATTCACGTGGTTATAAGCTTCGATAGTTAACGTGGTTATAAGCTCCGATAGTTTACTTGGTTATAAGCTCTGATAGTTTACGTGGTTATAAGCTCCGATAGTTTACGTGGTTATAAGCTCCGATAGTTTACTTGGTTATAAGCTCTGATAGTTTACGTGGTTATAAGCTCCGATAGTTTACTTGGTTATAAGCACCGATAGTTAACGTGGTTATAAGCACCAATAGTTAACGTGGTTATAAGCACCGATAATTCACGTGGTTATAAGCTCCGATAGCTTACATGGTTATAAGCTCCGATAGTTTACGTGGTTATAAGCACTGATAGTTAACGTGGTTATAAGCACCGATAGTTTACATGGTTATAAGCCCCGATAATTTACGCGGTTATAAGCGCCGATAGTTTACGTGATTATATAAGCACCGATAGTTTACATGGTTATAAGCTCCGATAGTTTACGTGATTATAAGCACCGATAGTTTATGTGGTTATAAGCACCGATAGTTTACGTGGTTATAAGCACCGATAGTTTACGTGGTTATAAGCACCGATAGTTTACGTGGTTATAAGCTCCGATAGTTAACGAGGTTATAAGCACCGATAGTTTACGTGGTTATAAGCACAGATAGTTTACATGGTTATAAGCACCGATAGTTTACGTGGTTATAAGCACCGATAGTTTACGTGGTTATAAGCACCGATAGTTTACGTGGTTATAAGCTCCGATAGTTAACGAGGTTATAAGCACCGATAGTTTACGTGGTTATAAGCACCGATAGTTTACGTGGTTATAAGCACCGATAGTTTACGTGGTTATAAGCACCGATAGTTTACGTGGTTATAAGCTCCGATAGTTAACGTGGTTATAAGCACCGATAGTTTACGTGGTTATAAGCTCCGATAGTTTACGTGGTTATAAGCACCGATAGTTTACGTGGTTATAAGCACCGATAGTTTACGTGGTTATAAGCACCGATAGTTTACGTGGTTATAAGCTCCGATAGTTAACAAGGTTATAAGCACCAATAGTTTACGTGGTTATAAGCACCGATAGTTTACGTGGTTATAAGCACCGATAGTTAACGAGGTTATAAGCACCGATAGTTTACGTGGTTATAAGCACCAATAGTTTACGTGGTTATAAGCACCGATAGTTTACGTGGTTATAAGCTCCGATAGTTAACGAGGTTATAAGCACCGATAGTTTACGTGGTTATAAGCATCGATAGTTTACGTGGTTATAAGCACCGATAGTTAACGAGGTTATAAGCACCGATAGTTTACGTGGTTATAAGCACCGATAGTTAACGAGGTTATAAGCACCGATAGTTTACGTGGTTATAAGCACCGATAGTTTACGTGGTTATAAGCACCGATAGTTAACGAGGTTATAAGCACCGATAGTTTACGTGGTTATAAGCACCGATAGTTAACGAGGTTATAAGCACCGATAGTTTACGTGGTTATAAGCACCGATAGTTTACGTGGTTATAAGCACCGATAGTTTACGTGGTTATAAGCTCCAATAGTTTACTTGGTTATAAGCACCGATAGTTTACGGGATTATAAGCACCGATAGTTTACGTGATTATAAGCACTGATAGTAGTGTATTTGATTGTATTTTTCTACCACATAATTTCTAAAAGCTCAACTGTAAGAGTGGATTGCAATTTATGTTTATTAACGAAAATGAATAAGATATATATATATATATATATATATATATATATATATATATATATATACATACATACATACATACATACATACATACATACATACATACATACATACAATATACATTCTTATTCTTAGGGTGAATATTTTCAAGATTCAACCAATCTAATCGCATCAAAAGGGAGGTTCTGTTTAAAGAAGTATCTGCCCATAACAGCACAGTTAACTCAATCATTGTTGCTGCTTATGCCAGCTATCTCTGACAGGATGCAGATGGTGAATGATGACACTGAATTTACATCTGATCAAAGACTAATTGAAAAAGAGTAACGAAATACCAATTGAAGTCAGAATAGAATAGTACATAGAATGTAGGACTAAGGCACAAGCGCTGAGACGTATAAGGTCATTCAGCGCCGAAAGGGAAATTGACAGTAAGAAAGATTGAAAGGTGTAACGGGAGGAAAACTTCTCAGCTGCGCCTCGGAACTATTGTTAGAGAGGGTGGAAAGTCAGATGGAAGAAAGATATGAACGGAGGCACAGGGAAAAGGAAAATGAAAGGGGTTGCAGCTAAGGGCCGAAGGAGCGCTGCTTTTTGTTCTTCCTTTAATCGCAAACTTAAAAAAAAAAAAATAATAATACTTGGATCTAACAACACTGACTACGAAGTACCCGGAATTTTTAGTTCTTCCGATGTAACTCGAAGGAAATGCGTCACATAGCTATTGGTCGAATCGGGCTTTTAGTTTTCAGAAACATCTAAAATCATATCATCTCAAACACACACACACAGACATGCATAAATACATACAAGCATACATACATACACATATACACACACATATATAAATATATTTAATTATTTACATATATGTATATGCCAATAAATAAAAAAATCATGTTTAGCCAATAAAAAGACCACATATCTTTGGAGAGAGAGAGAGAGAGAGAGAGAGAGAGAGAGAGAGAGAGAGAGAGAGAGAGAATTATTCCGGCATTAATTGGTGATATGAAGAAATTCACTGCTGAGCGCTTCTGGGTGCAAAGAAGTGTATCCTAAAGTATTTGGTTAGTGTGGACGGATGTTGTGAACGACAAAACTACATAACAGATGGATCGTTATATCAGTACACAGAAACACACATATGCAACGTAATCCTGAGACATTCAGCTAGCTGCAACAGTTATCAAAAACTTTCAATTTTCATAAGAAGTTACAGCTAAACAATACACGATATGACCAAGTGAAAAGTTACGTAAAAATATTGCAGTAGCTAGCTATTTAAGTCCAAACATCAACCATGTATATATATGTAGATATATATAATATATTATATATTATATATATATATAAATATTGTGTGTGTGTGTGTGTGTGTGTGTATGTATGTATTTATGATTGTTATATATATATACTATATATATGTATATATATATATATATATATATTTATTAGTATATATATATATATATATATATGCCTCAATACACGAAACACTTCATATACATACACACATATATATAGTATATATATGTATATATATATATATATATATATATATATATATATATATATATATAATATATATATATGTGTGTGTGTGTGTGTGTGTGTGTGTATACCCATACACATGCATCAGTATAATTTTAAACTATTCCAAAGGCGTGACATAAAGAACACAGATTTTAAGCACACATTTACGCGGAAGAAATCTAACGACTAATGCTTCTTCGTTTAAAAGGTCTGCCTGCTTTCTTTCGTGTTCAAGATCCGCTCTCGTTCCTTCCAAGGTCCTTTAAATATACTCTTAAGAATATATTTAAATCACCTTGGTTCCTTCCAGCTTTCTACCCCACCTGGACAGAGCCGAATGAAGGTAAAAAAGGAGCCCTTCCAGTCGGCATTCTCTTGAAAACCTCAAATGCAACTACATGGAGCATCGTATGTGACGCTGGATCCGTAAGTAGGAGTTATTTCCTTGGCTCAGAGCTCGAAGGCCGTTTGCCAGTGTGGTTCAGTTGGTGGTGTAACATTTTGAGGCTGTGATATGTGCCATTAGTTATTGTAACTACTTGGAATGCAATTCTGTAATTATTATTATTATTATTATTATTATTATTATTATTATTATTATTATTATTATTATTATTATTATTATTATTCAGAAACGAACCATATTCATATGGACTAAGCTCACAGGAGCCACCGACTTGAAATTCAAGCTTCCAAAGAGTATGCTGTTCATTAGAAAGACGTAGCAGAAGGTAAAGGGAAATGCAGAAAGAAGAAATCACCTATTAAAAAGGAAAAATAAATTACCAAAATGTTTAATAGACAGATAAAAATGTTAGTCAATTATAAAAATGCAAGGAGAATTGAATTAGGGTAGTAACGCATCGCGTCTTCGCTTGGACTTTTGAAGTTCCAATTGCACGTCCTCCTCAGGGAGACTCTACCAC
>NC_087212.1:28509709-28522209 GCF_015104395.2 Macrobrachium nipponense | reverse complement strand
TGTTTGTCACTCCTTTTATATGTTGGAAGACCAGGTTATATTCCTGAAGGAGAAGGTGCCCATCGCAGAATCCTTTGATTCGCTCCCTTCATCTTATTTATGAACACCAGCGGGTTATGGTCCGTCAACACTTCAACCTGGAAAGAACTAGATAAATAATGGAAAAATGGGATACGCTCTTCACCAGAGCCAAAGCTTCCTTCTCTATGGTCGAGTATTTTCTTTCAGCCGGAGTAACTTTTTACTGAAATAAGATACAGGGTGCATTTCCCCCTCTCATCTCTCTGAAACAGAACTCCTCCAATGCCCACGTCACTGGCATCCACTGCCAAAATAAAAGGTTTATTAAAATTGGGAGAAACTAAAAGAATTGGTTCAGAGACTAATACCGATTCAAATTAGAAAAAGCTTTTTCACACTCTGTACTCCACAAAAACTTAGTATTCTTTTTGAAATAGATTAGTTAAAGGCTTGGGCGATGTCAGCAAAATTCTTCAGGAACCTCCTCCTAATAACCTAACATACCAAGAATTTTGCGGACACCACGGACATTACCAGGTTGAGGAAGGTTTGGCTATAACCTCAATATTGTAGCATGTTAGGAGCAACCTTCCCCCAAACCAACCTCATGACCAAGATAGGTCACTACAGCCTTACCAACTCACACTTGTTGATATTTACAACCAAAGCCAGCCTTTCGTAAAACCTGAAACAGTTTTCTTAACCTTTCAACATGGGTTTTTTCAAGTCCTGACTGTATACCACCAAGTTCGTCAATATATTTCAGGTACCCCCTCCAGCCCGCATATCACCCTATTCATAAGGCGCTGGAATGTACAAGCTGCATTTTTTAAACCAAAAGGCATCACCTTACATTCATACAACCCATTGGGGAGGTGACAAATGAACCGAAATCTCACGGCCATGTGAGACAATGGCACCTGCCAGTAACCCTTCAATAAGTCTAATTTAGTTACAAACTTGGCATTCCCTATCCGGTCTATTAAATCTTCAATCCGTGGAAGAAGGGAGGGAAACTGTCACTCTTGGTTACCTGATTAACTCTACGGTAGTCAACACACATTCTATAATTACCGTCAGGTTTCTTTACCAGAACTATAGGAGAACTCCATGGACTTGAGCTGGGTTGAATAATAATCATGGTCCAGCATATACTGTACCTCCTTCTCAACTACTTTGGCTTTTTTTTCTGGGTTCAGGCGGTGGTAAGGAGCCTGCTTTACTAGGACGAGCGTCACCTACCTCAATATCATGTTCAGCATGAAGTAAGCCCTGGAGTCTCTCTAAAAAACACTTCTGGAAAAGACTTATCAAACATAACATGTCTTTCTTCTGGGACTTCATCCAGATGCTCCACAAAACATTAGCCTTATTAATTAAAAATTTCAACATTTGTTCTTAAATTCTCTACAGATAATTCTCTACAGATACATGGTTATCAACATTATATTAAATACAGTAGCTAGAGGACATGGTATTTCATAAACAATATTTAATGGATCTGGATTTTCTACCTTCAATATTTCTTTAATCTCTAATTGTGTGCGAAAATTCTACTCTTTTCTAGTAGAACCTGGAGAATCTAATTCATAATTAACGTCAGACACCTTTCTTATTACCTTCCATGGACCTTTAAATCTGGGTTTCAGAAAACTATCAGAGTCCATATCTAAAACCAGAATCCAGATCTTCCAGATTCGAAAGAACGACTTACTGCCTTGCGATCATAGAAGCTTTCATACAAGCCTGGGAAGCTTGCAAATTATCCTGGGCAACTTCCAGGCACCACTCAATTTATTCAAATTAGATAAAAATATTTAAATTTTAAATTTTGAATTTGTTTTCGTCCCCCAATCAACACTTCAAATAACACTTCCAAAAGACCTCGAACCTCATGACCATACACCAATCTGAAAGGAGAAACACCAGTAGATTCATTTGGGTGAGTTCTTAATGCAATAATGCATAAGGTATTTGCCTTCCTTATCCCAACTACTCTCCTTTCGTAACAGTACGTTCTTACCAATTATACTTTTCAAGGTTTGGTGGAACCTTTCCACAACCCCTTGACTTTCGATGATATGGGACACTGGTGATGTGCTGAATGGCCAGTTCAGCACACCTGTCCTGAAGTACTTTGGTAAGTAAAATTAGTACCGCGATCTGATTGAATGGTACAAGGTAACCCATAACGACAAAAATATTCTACTAACTTCTCCCAGACAGCTTTTGACGTAACTTTCCTAAGGGAGGGAAAGCCTCTGGGAACCGAGAAGCCCTATCCATCACAGTAATAATACATATATCCCGATTGGGTTCTAGGTAAAGGACCAACAACATCAATGACAATCTCTGCAAATGGTTCACCAATTACAGGGATGGGTTTTAACGGAGCCTTTCGCAATACCTGATTGGGTTTACCCATGACCTGGCACGTCTCACAAGTTCGCAAGAACAGTTTAATACACCTTCTCATATTAGGCCACCAAAATAGCTTGGTTAATCTCTTAAAAGTTTTAGTTACCCCAAAGTGTCCCGAGAAAGGATCCTCATGAGCTAACTGCAGCAATTCGTCTCTGAATTGTTTAGGTACTAAAATCTGCTTATGGTACTCAGAAGATTCCATAAGAGCAGAACGACTTAATCTATACAATAATCCTCTCTCTGATACAAAACATGGCTTAGAACATCATCCCCCTCAGTTATTTCCACATCAAATTCATCATGCTGAGCTCTTATAAAATCAGCCCTATTCCATGCTCTAACTACCTTACTACTACTATCACTACTTCCTACAGACTCGAGCCTTCCTACTGCTACATCTACTTGTACAGGATCTAAATGTAAATCCTCTCCGTCCATCAAGAGGTTACGCCCTTTTCTCTGGGAGCGAGTAGTTACAGCAATTGGTAATTTATTTAACGTTAAAATGGGAGGGACAATTCTTGTCCCTCCACATTACATAAGTCATTTCCTAGGATACCATCTATCCCAGGAATAGGTAGTTTATCAACAATGGCCAGATTAATATTCTTTACAACACCAATATGTCAATCTCTCCTTCAACCACAGGAGCAGACACAACATGTCAGGAAAACCACTTAAAATAACATAGTTAGCGATCTTCACATCAAGAGGTAACTACTTCTCAACAATAAAGATCGAGCAGCACTGTGTCCCTCAAAAATTTTGACATTAATAACTTCCTCCTCAAATCTCAGCTTACCTGGCCAAATATACTTATTAAATGACAGTCACATGGGGGAATCTTTCGCTTATTACCTTTACCATTTTCTTCATTCTCTACAGAATTTTGAGAAGCCTTAACTTGATTCACCAAAGCAATGGGAGAAGTAGCCTGCCTTTGTAAATAATTCTGACGAGCAAAACACCTAGCCTGGGTATGTCCTGTCTTGCTACACCAGTAACAGGTTCTACTACTTCCCACACTACTAGTTATAGTACGACTAGGATGAGCATTATCAGTTTTTGCAAAATTCCTATTCAACAAAATTACCACCGGATTACTTATTGGTTTGATTTTTGACCTGAAATTAGAATTTGCCTTTAGAGTTAGCCTGAAAATTAGAATTATTTTGGTTAAAGAACATTCTCTTTCTACTCTCCCCGTCACCCTTGATCACAGGGAAATTACCCCTGAAGTTTCTCGGTACCAACTTATGGGTCAATATATATTCATCACTCAACTGAGCAATTCTGGGAAAGAGGTCACTTTCAAATCTTCTAAATGCACTCTTAACTCTTTGCACAGGATTTCTTAAAATCTTCATCAATATCAATTCCTTCAAGGCCGCCAAGTAGTTTACTTGGCGACTCTTGAGCCAGTCATCAAAATGCTCCTGCTTTACACGGGGCAAATTCACAAAAGTCATGTTCGGGGTTTTGTTTTGAAAATTCCTAAACCTCTGCCTGTAGGCCTCGGGAACCAAATCATAAGCTTTTAATATCAAAGCTTTCACTTTCTCATAATCCCGAGATACTTGCTCCTCTATGGCATTATAAACCTTCTGAGCCTTGCCCAGCAAGCGACATTGATCAACACTGTCCAGACCTCCCTAGGCCAAGAAACCTGGTAGCAACCCTTCAAAGGCCTTAAAGAATTCAGGCACGTTCTCCTCAGTAAAACAAGGTACAAGTTTTAGAGCATCCCAAAACTAAACTTTTCCCCGATATCTTCACGGATGGGGTACTCGCACACTTCTTACCTTGCTGGATCTTGGCCAACTCTAACTCCATACCAAGCATTGCTCTCTCATGTGCTCTGATTCTCTCCAACTCCTCGAACTCTAACTTCTTTAGCTCCAACATGCTCTGAAAATCCTTTACTAGTGGCTCATTTTCCACTTTGACCGAACGAGTAGGAACAGCTGGACCAACATCATCAGTACGAGGAACTCTCTCAGTCTGACTTTTACATCAGGCAGACTGCCGTACCCTTCCAAAATCACTCCACAGTGGCAGATCCTGAAAAAGACTCATCCCGGAGCCCCTTCTACATCAGACTCACTCATGCTTTCACTAATTATTCATCAGCAGTTTGTTTTAAGTTCACACAGCCTATTCTTTACCAACTTATACACATCCTTTTTCAATTCCCTATTTGTTAAAGAAATGCCTAACCACCTAGCACAAGCTTTCAAATTTTCTTAGTCAAAGCACTCAAATACCTAACACAATCCTCAGAAGCTAAATATTCAGCAGGGTTAAAACTCTATATCATCCATAGTGAAAAGGAAAAGAAGGAAGGTGATGAGGCACAACAAAAATAAATACTGAAAAATCTCACCCAGAGGCACAGTCTGATCACTCGCACCACCGACTTGAGTTTGTCCTGGATCCTGTCACGGTCGCCAATTTGTTACGAACTCCCTTTAGGAGGAAGTCGTAACTGGTTCTTTTATTTTAATCTTAAATCCCGTGACAAAACAAATCAGTATGGGCGAGGAAAATCAGAAAGACACAGGCAAAAATCTCACAATATTTATTACAATAAATATACGTACACTGATGGCTCACAAAAAGTAATAAATAGTCAAAACACAAAAGGCCATCAAATAACTCAAAGAGTCACCTATAACTAAAGCTAAACCCTACTCATAGAGAAGAAACCAAATTTTTAATCTTAAGGGACCCAAATTAATTTACCCACCACGCTAACCTATTACTAAATAGAAAGGAAAGAAGTGGAAGGACTACAAAAGAAACAACAATCCTACCTAAGACATAACAATCTAAACCTTAATATACTATGAAACACTTTAGAATACCAGCCTATATATTATACACTCTTTAGGGTGTATCTAAAAATACACACAGATTGGTCCTATGACACAGACCAGTACTAATACAGAAGATCCCATATATCGCTCAAAAATTGCAGTCACGGAACGTCACTCCCATCAGAAGAACTGCACTTCAAAACCGTTGGTGGATATACACACTTTAGTCTACGGCTCGCCAAAGATACAGGGGATGTTCCTCTTACCTGAGAGAAGCACCCTACTTGCTCCAACAAGGCCACTCTGGTGCTGATACAGTGGATACATCCATGAATGACGAAAAAGGCTCTCGACCAGAACCCACACACTGCAACTGCAAACGCCAAGATTTAAGCCAGTAGGCCACTTAAATCACAGTTGCACGTCGTACTCCCACATGTAGCTTCACATGCATAACTGCCTTTCACATTAAGCAGCAGCTCAATGACAGCAGATGTTGTTCTCAAGAGAACAAGCGAGCAATCTTCAGAATAGGAAGTTATATATGTATAATCCACAACAGCAGACAGATAAGCAGCTCCGAGTCCTCAACGGCCTTGAACAACTCCTGGAGAATACTTTGGGAGAGTCACAATCACCTCTCCTTACCACACTCCCAGTCACCATAAAGAAAAATAAACAGTTACAAATTTGGCAAGGAAGCAAAAACACTGAGAAGGCCGCACTTCAAACTGCACTCAATAGATGGCGCCACAAAACTTAAGCTTTTTCAACCAAAGCAAATTAACAGTACATTTAACCAAAATTTATACTAACGTAAACAAATAGCAAATACCTACTTAACTTAGTTTTACAAAATTGCAAACAATAGAAAAATAAAAGCCATCAGTGCAAAAAGGCAAAACAAAGATTTTACTTTAAAATTACGTTACGGCCTGACAGCACGGTAACAAGATTTATGTCCCTGTGCTGAGAAAAAAAGTTTATAAATAAATATCTACTTTGTAGTAAATAATGTTATGATAATATTGTTGCAATGACGTCATTGATGTTCATGTACTATGTTATTATTATTATCAATGCACATTCGTACACCACAAGGCTTTGTAAACAAAGTATATTATTATTATTATTATTATTATTATTATTATTATTATTATTATTATTATTATTATTGTTTTTATTATTAATGCACATTCGTTACACCACAAGGCTTTGTAAACAAATGATTATTGTTTATTAACATTATTATTATTATTATTATTATTATTATTATTATTATTATTATTATTATTATTATTATTATTATTATCATTATTAATGCACATTTGTTACTGCACAAGGCTTTGTAAACAAAGCAAAAAGAGCAGCGAAATCAAAAAGGCAATTTAATGAGCAATAAACGAAAGGCCGATAAAGGGCTAGACGCCCACCACAAACTGCAGATAAAGAGACTAAGGTCCAACGACAGGAAGCTCTTTTTTTATGAGAGAGAGAGAGAGAGAGAGAGAGAGAGAGAGAGGGAGAGAGAGAGATGAGAGAGTTGGCTTTTCTGTATTCCTTGATTTCATTTTGTCGTTCCTCTGTTCCTCGTGGAGAGCCTCATTCTTAGAGACGCAGTTGAAGTGACATCAGTAATTATTTTTCATTTGTATTTATTAATTTATTTACTGATTCTGTATAATCTGGGGAGAACGATCACGGGGTTAAATCAACAATTGAACACTGCAGGATTTCAACACATTCTATGAATACAAATGTATATGTATATATATATATAATATCATATATTTATATATGTATACATATGTATATGTATACTTGATATTGTATTATATCTATGTATATATATATATATATATATATATATATATATATATATATATATATATATACACACAAAGCCAAACGGGATTCGTGTCCTGGCCGGAAGGGCCTTTTCCCGCCCTCAACACTCTCCCGATAGCCCAAGTACAAAGCGATAGTAGCACTTCCAACGTTCCAGTGTCCATCTAACCCTTTCACCAACGTGGAAGCACAGAGATGCTATTTTTGGTGCTACTCTGGCGTCCTTCGTAACCTCCTTTTGTTTTTGTTTAGTCCGAGGGTTTTCAAAGTACGGTTAACATCTTATTATGGCATCTTTTACCTGTATGGATTTATTTAGGGCTCTTTTATCGCTTACTCGGGGAATAAGCCTACGAACTACTTTGGTGTTGTTGTTCTTGTTGGGGTGGGGTAGGAAAGGTTATGGAAGAGCCCAAAAGCTCTGAAAAATAAGTAATGTGTATGTTAAACAGTACAGAAAAATTATTTCTATTATAAAATATAACGAATTTATTTTAATTTTCGTTGGCGAAAAAAGGCTCTATTTGACCCTAGATTTTTGCATGTTTCAGTTTACGCAAAATTATGAATATAATGATTACAACTTATGCGTGAGGAGAAAATTTTACACATGTCCCGAGTAAGCTGGAGGTCGTATCACGCCCTGTTTAATTTGTAACCTCGAATGCAAATTTGTGAATGTAGGAATTCATCAACGCTTATTTTCCCATATCCACCGATTCTTCATGGTACCTATACAACCATCTACTGGAATTCTTTACCCATTTGTAAATATTTTTTCGATAACAATCAACTCTGCCACGTTCATACCTAAAACGTGGATGAAACCCCGTCAGGATAACTTACATAGCATTAGCTGCTTCGTACGCCTACATGGAAGCTCATCAGCAGCATGTAATGGAATATAGAGTTTAGGCCAAAGAACAAGCACTGGGACCTATGAGGTCATTCAGTTTAGGCGCATTACACGGAGGCTTAGGTAAAAATTAATGAGAGAGAGAGAGAGCTTCTAGTAGGATAATAGATAAGATAGGGCAAGAAAACAAGGCGTTTGATTCACATTCTGGTATAGCCAACATATGGCCGAACGGTGTAGAAGCAGGTAATATAATAATATAAGAGAAATACATGATAACTCGCAAGCAGTGTAAGAAAATGGAAACAACAAAAGAATAGACTGACTGACTGATAGATTATCTGGTGTCACAGAATATATTTTGGTAACAAGCTTTATTTCTTTACCTACGGCTATATTGAGGAACCCAGCAACTTATGTAGTACAGAAAAATACCAATAAACTTAAACTTGACTCCCTCTCCGAGTACAGCCGCTTCAAAGGTAAATCCTGTCTACTACTACTACTACTTCTATTACCGCTTAACCATAAAAAATCCATGGGTTAAACCCATGGTCCAATCCTCATACGTCATATGGCAATTTCCTACCTTCTTAGCACGTTACAATAAAACGAACAGGAAACCAAGAGAATACTACAATCGAATACATGAGTCACGAGCTATCTCAAGAGATTAACGCCTTTATCTATCTATTAGTGATAATAAATGCAAGAAGCATGTCCTTCTGATAACGCTTATTAATAACACAAAGAATGACTTCACTTTCTTACAGGTTTGCTGGAGGATGTTTCCGCTCCCTCTTCTCCTTCGAATCTACTGAACAGGATTTCTGGTCTCCAACGTCCTCTTGGCGGAATTTCGTTTGGCGGAAAAGCAAGAAACAAATAGTTCGATTTTGTTCAACGGTATCAGACGATTTCTTGTCTTACGTTCTGTGACGAAAAGGTGTTTGGAATTTTGTAAGAGTGTCTACTGTTAACTATTTGGTGTTCGAGTGAAACATTTAGTGAGTGTTAGTACTGGAAAACAAGATACTACTGGAAAAATTTGGAAGCAAAAGACTGTTGAATAAGTAAAAAATGAAGTAAGACCAGTTTTTCTATATAAACAAAAAACGTCTACATAAAAAACAGCCGGACATTTGGAGACCCTTTTTCGGCATTGATTTCTCCTCCTAGCACAAAATCAAATCAACGATGTTGACCGAAACAGTGAAATGGCGGTGGTCGAAATGGGTGCTTCTATGGATGACTTTCCAGTACCTGTCATTTGCTCAAGGTAAGGCTTCCTTCTGGTATTTTTTTTTTTTTTTTTTTTTTTTTTTTTTATAGTTCAAATGTGTCATACTAGTCCTTTTTAGTTATTGTCTGGTTTCATTCATCACCTTACATAGCCCAGAAATAACGTACATTTCAAGGGCAACGGATAAACATGAAAATAGTAATACACTTTAATCTCTCAAATTCTACTGTGCAAAAGAATTTCAAGTAAGAGTGCGGCTAGCAAGGGAAATGGATTAACAACAGAAATAACTAAAGGCCAAGCAACTCAAAGTTATCCTTTGAATGCCTGGCTCATATCAAAATGCTGCCTTGGTCTATGTGTGCTAGGCTGAATGTCCTCCGCGTGCACTACTCGTGGTCTCACACTGGTAACGAAACGAGTGTGACTATGAGGGCCCATACCAGTGGTTCTTAACCTCGGGGCAATTTCCAGGGGAGGCACGAGCTCTAAGAGAAAATTAAAATTCCCTTCAATATTCGTCATTTTTTAAACAAGGGTGAGAAAATAATAACCAGATCATGAAAAAATGCAAACGTATCGCCTTGTAACGTTAGTTGCCTATAGTCTACTACTCTAGCTAGACTCATTGGGCTTATCATGTTTTGTGATTATTTACCTTCCTCCCTATCCCTCGAAACCCGTTCTCTTTCTCATTTTTTAAAATTTCCCTCTAAATCTGGTAGGGAATTTTACTCACAGATGCAATGGGGGCGTGGAGGGAAGGACCAACTCGTAGAGGAGGCGTGTTAATAAAAAGGTTAAGAACCACTGGTCTAGACCATCAATCATTTGAGGTGATGAAAGGAAGGAAGGAAGGCGGGTGTTCAAACCAAATTCGTGTCAGACATCTTAGAAAAGCACATCGCAGCTCCAAAGGGAAAGGAAAATCACCTTTAATAAGAAGCCTCTTGCATCTCTAAGGAGTGGCTGACATCATCTGTCCACCTCTCAGCTGTTGCAACTTCACGCTCTCCTTTCACAGCACTGGAAGTTGCATTTCAAATGACTCTCAGCACTGGAAGTGACATTTAGGACTGACATTTCATTATCTAGTTTCATCGAAGATTAAGAAATGTAAGGCTAATGATTTATGATGAAAATGCTACTCCATAACAGCTGTTTCTCAAACAAAGGGGTGTTTCACGGTATTAAGTGATGTTGAAAGCATAAAATTAATATATATGTTCCAATAATATAAAAATGAACAATACTGAGAAAGAACAAAATTTAAGTTTACATTACGCAGTACTAAAACCTTGACACCCTTAAAGTTACGCAGTATTAAAATCTTGACACCCTTAAATATATTACTGACAGAAGTCACGAATTATTTATGAAATATATCGTAGCTTCTTTAAGGGTTTCAAGATTTCGATATTGCGTAATGAAGACTTAAATTCTGCTCTTTCTCAGTATTGTTAATCTTCATATTATTAAAAGTATCAAACATCACACACACACCCATATATATATATATATATATATATATATATATATATATATATATATATATATATATATATATATATATACTTATTTATCACATCACAGTGATTCATATACATGCACTAAGCTACAAATGTCCTTTAATATCTAATTCGCTCTACCTCGGAAATAATATATCTTCATACATGTTAGCCGAAGGGGAATTTTTTAGATGGCCGAATCGGTAACATTACTGAAGTCCTGATTTCTCCTCTGTCCGCTAGTTCGAATCCACGAGAGGACGAAATCATTATCAACTAAGAAAATTTCCCCTTTGCATAACATATATGGTAATATATTATGCGAGGTAGATCGAATTGGATATTAAAGAATAATAATTGTGGCTTAATGCATATATATATATATATATATATATATATATATATATATATATATATATATATATATATATATATATATATATATATATATATATATATAATATATGTGTGTGTTGCCCTGTTTCAGGAGAGATCTACAACAATAAGCGAATGACGGTGGTGACGACATTCCCCTCGTCGCTCAACACAGTAGGCGTGGTGGCACTGTCCGAGAGACCGAAGGTGGCGCTGAGGGTGGACCTGATGGTCATCTCCGAGTCGACGTACGACATCGGGGTCCAAGGCTGGATACGTCAACGTCAGGAACAAGTCTGCTCTCGCCCATCCACTCCCAGCACAAGCTCACCGTTCAGCATATTGTGGATGACGCTACGGTGGTAATATTCTCGATTTTCTTGCTTTTTTTTTTTTTTTTTTTTTAATTCGCCCTAAAAATGGTTTTGTAAACTGCAACAATTTATTTTCATTTGTTTTTGCTTCTTTGAAATACATTGTAGAAAATTATATATATATATATATATATATATATATTATATATATATATATATATATATGTATGTATATGTATAAATATACATGTAAATATGCATACACATACACAAGGTGCATATATTCAATGCATATGTGCGCGATTACATTATATATATATATATATATATATATATATATATATATATATATATTATATATATATATACTATATATCATATACGTATATATATGTATATATAGACCTATTTACACAATGTCAGTATAACCAAGAGAATGAAATGTTTTCACATATATCCCCTAGGCAACCCCTCTAGTAGACCAAAATGCCACGTAAACAACTATTAAGCAGAATTCAAAGACAAAATCTTAGCAATGTAAATGAAAAACAACGAAAAAAGGGGAGTCAAGGACAAGGAACTGATAACCTGAATCAACACGAGCGCAACAGTTTTCTGTTTCGCCTTCATTTTTTCCAAGAGCCGGTTTCCATGCTTCTTTTTTTTTTATTATTCTTTTATACTCCTACGAAAAGAAGGGCGAGGAATCGAATAACAAAAAGAGGACCCCGCTTAAAAATCCTGTATTATGTTCCCATAAGAGAAAAAGAGAGAGAGAGAGAGAGAGAGAGAGAGTTAACGATTTCCTTTGTTGTTAAGCAAATAATGAGGTCTGCAATTGTTCGCTATCGCTTGACAGTGAGACATAACGAACTCAATGACATTATCCTCCCTGACAGATTTCAGTTATTTTAATATTTTTTTACACACACACACACACACACACACACATATATATATGTATATATATATATATGTATATATATATATATATATATATATAATACAATGTACCATTCTCTCTCTCTCTCTCTCGCTCTGTTAAATTTTTCTATTATGTATAAATTACTTGAAATTTATTTTTGTGCACCTCAG